>NC_051176.1:246822220-246924442 GCF_013339695.2 Rhipicephalus sanguineus
CACTGTTGTCCCTATCACTTTTCTGAATTGCGAAATTGCGAAATCTTGTTGCATTGTCTGTTTTACTTTGCCCCTACGTCTGCAGTGTGAAAACAAAATCAGAATCGGCCCGGAATTGTAGAACCGTAACTGACCCACCGCATGCATAACTGAAAACCATTAGCTAACTCCTCAATTCTGCCCTTGCTTCGTTCGGAGATCTGTCAGCTTTACGCTCCCTGCGAGACGCCTTATAGTGGCCGTTGCGTAGCTGGATAACTAATAAGGCGAACCACGCACAGCTATCGAGATTCAAATGCGCATACTGTGATATGCGTGACCTTGGATGATGTGGAGAGGAGGAATCGGTGATGCTCTACAGCAGGGCTGAGGCAAGGCGCCAGCAGCCGCGCGACCTTGGCTTAAGAAGTCTGGGCTGTCGTATTCCGCTACCGTTCGCAGCAGCCGCCATCTGCAGTCACGACCTCGCTTATCACCGGCGCCGCGCACAGACCGAAGGCGGTCCCCGCAGCCCGCCTTACGTGCCTCGAGCTCTGAGAACCCACACCGAGCAAAGGACCTGAATCACTTCACCTACGTCATTACCAGAAAGATTGGAAGAGATCTTGGGCTCGCTGGGCGAGCGGGGCACCACATAGAAATTAAATGTCGAAAATGGGGACATGCGGTTCGGACAGTAGTTTTATCAAGTAAACCCGGTGCAACAATTTTTCCCAAGAATGGCGACCGACCAGTCACGATGCGGTAAGGGACGACGAAGACAGTATCTGCGTTTTAGCATTGTCAGTTTACCGTCCGGTAAGTACGGGGATACCGTAATCTCGTGGTCGGCACGTAGCTTTTTATTAGTCTGCGAGACCTCTGTCAGCCATTCTCATCATGTCATGGAGCTTACCGTACGCAATAAGGAACTCGCTCGGCTAAAACGTTTTTGGATCATGGTGCGCCAATCCGGAACGGCAATACCGTAGAGGGAGAAAGGAATGAAGGCATGCGGCTAAATGATAACTTAGCGTGATTAGTTTATAAATTACAGCATTCAGTAAAAATATGCATTTCTGTGAAGCCTGGAGAAACGTTGGATCCAGCGGCATACGGATTTTGTGCGACGTGGTGTGATGCCTGTCTTTCTGATGATTGCCAAATTCATCCTTACTTACGGAAGATATTTGTACTGCATACTTCTGCGCCTTCTGCAATGAGAAATCAAACGCAGGACGAAAAATAGCTGTGAACGCCATGCATTGTGCTCGCTGAAGAAACCAATAACATTTTTTTTTTCAACATTCGTCAGAGGAAGCATTTAACAGCCATCGACAAAGTTCAGTGTAATGTTGCACAAAAGGGGGTCAACTTTTACGCAGTGTCCAACATTATGACGATACGTCAAATTCCTAAGTTTGCTTCCTCACGCATCTTCTCGGGCTTTCTCACAATGGTTGACCTTCGGCTATTGTAAATACTGCGTACGCGGAGTGTTGTCCACGGCTTACCTGCTCCCCGATCTTCGTGCCATCAAAGAGCTTTCGAAATGCGCCACTCAGTTACAAACTGTGGTCCCAGCGCCTTTATTGGTTACGGCAACACCATGCGCGGGGAAAAACATGGTTACGGATGTCCGCATAACGTTGAATTCAAAGTGAAATATGCCGAGCTCATCGCATCCCAGTCGCGTGCACAGAACGTTGTTTTCAGAGGAGAAGTGAAATAAGGCACCCTGTGGCGCTATTCTTATTCGCTCGAATTCTCGAGCACTGTGTAAGAATAACTTAGAATATGATTGTTCTCGACGCGTAATAAGTCGCGCCTCTAGCGGTTATACAATTATGATCGTATCATGTTTTAGTAAAATGTATAACTTTTTTAGCGTGGATGTACATACTTGAATTACTTACATGTAAGCAAAACATGCTTCCATGAATCTGCAAGAGGCTTGTTGCGTGCATGGAAAGAGGTTTTCGCTGTTTGAATGCTTAAACAACTTGTACACCTTCCTAAACTTCTAGATTCCTTGCATTCTCTTTCGTAGCTGAAGCTGATTGTCCCGAGACCATTATGTCCAGTGATACATTTAAAAAAAAAATGCTGAGAAGGTTTGACAGCCCTGCTAAAGTGATCATCTTGATTAGCTGGGCTAGGAAACGTATCTGTTTATTACGTTACGTTCTTCATATCTGAAAGAAGTTGGTGCAAAGGGTCAGGTAAAATAAAAACTACTTGATCTGCTTCTCAGGTGTCTCCAAGCGCAAAGTGAAACTAGTCAGTTAGGAGAGAGAGGTAAACCCAGCAAGCGATGTCCTCGTAAGGTTGCGTTATGCGAAGAAAATGTTGTGTGTATCGGTTTGTTCCTGTTTATGAAAAAAGTCACAATTTCTCCGCACGGGTGAAGCAATGAACGTGATGGCAACAAATTGGAATTTTATGCGAAGTGGTGCCAGAAGGTAACTGCTTTAGCATCCGACCCAGTATAACTCAACAAAACGCTGGCCGACCTTCGTGCCGTCTATCGCTTTTTCAACGCAATCTGAGCAGGGCACAGAACGTAAAAAAAGTGTCCTGCTGTTAAGGTCGGCGGGCCTCCCTCGAGAAGAAAAGCGCGAGGGCGCGCTCTGCAGTTTTGCACGAAAGGTTGAGCTCTGCTCGAAGCAACACCATTGCCGCTGGTGCTGGAGTCGAAATGCGACACTGCGCCTCCGTGCCCCAGGAAGGGCCGCGACGCCGATTTTTCCCGAATACGGAGAAGTGGGGCCTCGGACCGCAGCGCGATGTGTCTCCGGCTGACAGGACGTCTGCGCTCGGTTTAGCGCCAACTGCCCAGACCCATGCTCTGGGGCGAGGGGGGAAGCCTGGCCTGCGGCCGCCGTTCGACACCGCTGGTGGTCATCGAGCAGCGAGACGAAGGACTCGCCGCATCCCGCATGCTGGAGGCATGTTTTCCACGAAGAGACGGCGCCGCAAGAACAATACGCGTGCGTGTGTGTATGTGCGTGTGTTGGGGGCGGTGTCAGCGAAGTGACCCGTGGAATTCGTGACCTGATTGGCAAGAAACGTTGTCCCCTATTTTCCTAGGTCTGGCATCTAGGGACTGCGAAGTGTATAAAAGACGCTATCGAATGCATGAGAGAGAGAGATCTGGAACCAACTCTAAATCTGTAAACATGTAAATAAACCTCTTGTACCCTTCATCGGCTCCTCAGCCCGGTTCCCTTCAAATAGCTCTTCTTGAAGACGAGGTTTGCGACCGCCTGCCTGGACGCGAGGAAACCAGCGCAGTCGGGAGAGCCTCAACAATTCCAACGCTGCTAATCCCTGGCTAGACAGGGCCCTGCGCGCGACCGCGCCCGGCCGCTCGAAGTATACGCAGTTCCTGCCGGAGTCAGGAACTCCTCCTTCTTTCTATTCTTTTTTATTCCCCTTACCTCCTTCCCCCGCGCAAGGTATCCAGCCGGTCTAAGAACTGGCTAACATCTATGTCTTTCCATCTCTTTCTTCCTCTCCTCCCTTCTCCTTTCCTTTTGGACCCACCCCCCCCAACGTTTCTTCCGCGCGACGAAAACGGTCAGCGCGCTTCCTCTCGGCTTGAGCCGCGATCGTCGGCTGCCCTCACAAGCTTTCACTCGCACATAGAACATACGACGCGTGAGGCGGCGTTATCACCCTTGGACTTTATACAGGACCTCACGGCGAGACCGACACCGACGGCGACGAAAAAAATGCGCCTGGAGTGTCCATATAATTGCTATCGCAAGAAAAGTCTTGGGTCCCTTTAGGGAAGGGTTTGAACGGACTGAGCAAGAAATTACCTTATCATGCGGGGTAGCATATTTCAACCAAACTGTTGAATGTGCGAATGAAACGTTTAAATGATCTCCCTACAACTCAAGGAATGTAATCTCTGATCACTTCGATCGCGCACCAGATTTCGCGGTCACTTGGCCGAGGTTGCAGAATCCTTACACATGAATTATTACGGGTGGTATTTTGTCACTTTACCGTCGACTGCCCCTCTGAGAAGTGTGGGGGACGACAGAATCTCCAAGCAACCATGAGCCGTCTTCGCCTGTAAGACAATACATATGTACAATCGGCGTCAAACGTTTAGCGAAGGTCTGAGAAATCTTTGCATTTCCCAACATTTTGTGACTGTATTCGATTTCAGTACACAGTACATGTTGTTAACGTGTTTTAGAAGATGCCATTTATCTAAATTCGAAGGTGCCTGCCGAAGCAGCGCGAATATTCGGCTTTTTCTTGTATTTCGTGGTCCCTTTGGTGCTCACTGTACACACACTCTGTGTTGTATACGTTCGCACGTGCCAGCTGCTGCATCTCTCTTTAATTTAAAGAGCGGAACATTACGTGCCAAAACTATGATGTTACCGTGAGGCATGCCGTAACGGGAGGCTCTTGATTAAATTTTACCACCTGGGTTTACTCAGCATGCACCTAAAGCGAAGTATATACAAGGGCTCTTTTGCATTTCACTCCAAGCGAACTGCGGCCGCCGTGGCTGGGAGTCGAACCCGCGCCCTCGGGCTTAGCAGCGCCACACCATAGCAGCTAAGGTATAGCCCCGCGGGTATATGGGGGAATCTTTAGTGCAGTGCTATTCTTGCTTTTGTGTCTGTCTTATAAGCAAGATTTATTTTGCGCGAACGAAAAGTCGGTGTGATCGCGTTCGCTCGTGTTTCTTTTTTGTGCCATCCCACGCAAGACTTTTGCGACACTTATGCGCAAACACATCGCGAATCATCACAAACCACGAACCAATTGTTCTTGTGTATAGCCACGAGGATTTGCGAAAGCCTATTCTTTCCATCTTAAATGGCCAATACACCAGCGTGCGACACTACGGTGTCTTAAAAACTGTGAAATGTATACCTGTTATGCACTTGCCATCAATACAACGTATACAATGCATGTCTTACAGACTACAAAAAGCAGAGTAGACGGCAGAACATTTTCTGAAACGAAAATTATTGGACCCTGGCTACATCCGCCGATGGCGAAGAAGGTTACCTGTGCTCTATGCACCCCCGTTTTTGAAGAACATTATCCCCAGTGACCGACTGTGATCCTTCTGTACGTCCTTTCGTCTGTTCGTACAGTGGTCACTCTCTTCATATTTTCTTCTGTCTCTTCTTCACTCCCTTACTTTCAGTGTCGGGTAGCAAACAGGGCGTTCGTCGCCTTGACGTGCCTTTCCTCTTCCTTCTTGCTTATTCTCTCTATCTATACCCCAACACCAGTTTAACCCCTGTAGAAGGGTGTGGTATTTTGATGTGTAATTAGCTTTTCTTAGCTTGTTCCACAGTTTCTTGCTGTTGATCTTGCCCTCATCTTCCAAACCTCATCCATTCTCCTCTCTCACTGATGAAGCGCACACGATGACGCGTATACGCTTCCGCAAAACATTAAAAAAAAAGTGTGGGTGTGATTCTTGAAGCAGCGACGCCTGTAACCCTGCGCCTCACAGCTTACGCTGTAAAAATAAAGAATGTAATGATACAAAATGCAAGAATCAGCTACGTGAGTAAGCGAAAGCGGGTGGCGACTGGCTTCCACGACCTATTTATGGATTTGCTATTTAAGCGACAGCAGTTTAAAAAAATCCGGCAGATCCCACGCACTGTGGGAATCGATGTAATGCGAAGCAGCCAGCAAAGAGCTGCATTCATCGCTTTGTTTATTTTTGAGCCAAATGAAATCATTCATGCCATAGCATCTAGTTCAACATATATCGCATGTTTACCATGCACGCGTGCATGCACAATAGTATACACCATGCCAATGAAACGTATATTCTGGTGTATACACTGCATGACCGGTCATTTATGTTCATCACGCACTCCGTCATGCCATACAATTTTTGGTGTATATCCAGTTATCTAAACGGCCGGAAGCGCACCATAACAGTGTTATGTAAATCATACCGTACAGACATGCATAACATAATTCGCATGTTAGGACCTGTCATTTATGTTCGTCATACAGTCACATCGCACAATACCAATTTTGGTGTATATCAAACGAGCGAAGTGACCGTGAGTCCACCATGAGCGTGGCATGTAAATCATGCTGTAAATGATATGCATATCATAATTTTCAAGTTACCACCTGTCATATATGTTTGTCATACAGTCACGTTGCGCAATACCAATTTTGGTGTATATCAAGCGAGCGAAACGGCAGCGAGCGCATCATGAGTGTGGCATGTAAATCATGTCGCACATGCCTGTCACGATTTTCATGTTACCACCTCTCATTTACGTTCGTCATACAGGCGCGTCGCGCAATACCAATTTTAGCGTATATCAAGCTAGTGAAACGTCCGCGAATGCACCATGAGCGTGGCATGTAAATCATGACAAGCATGTCATGATTTTCATGTTACCACCTAATGTTCATGTTTTTGATACAGTCACATCGCGCAATACCAATTTTGGTGCATATCAATCTGGCGAAACGGCCGCGAGCGCACCATGAGCATGCCATGTAAATGATGTTCTACATGACACGCATGTCATGATTTTCATGTTACCACCTCTAATTTACGTTCGTCATACAGTCGCGTCGTGCAATACAAATTTTTGGTGTATATCAAGCCCGCGAAACGGCCGCGAATGCACCATGAGCGTGGCATGTAAATCATGACACACATGACATGCATGTCATGGTTTTCATGTTACCACCTGTTATTCATGTTCTCCATACAGTCACATCGCGCAATACCAATTTTGGTGTATATCAACCTAGCGAAACGGCCGCGAGTGCGTCATGAGCGTGGCATGTAAATTATGTCGTGCATGACACGCGTGTCATCATTTTCATGTTACTACCTCTAATTTACGTTTGTCATACAGTCTCGTCGCGCAATACCAATTTTGGTGTATATCAAGCCTGCGAAACGGCCGCGAATGTAGCATGAGCGTGGCATGTAAATCATGATATACATGACATGCATGTCATGGTTTTCATGTTACCACCTCTAATTTACGTTCGTCATACAGTCGCGTCGTGCAATACCAATTTTGGTGTATATCAAGGCCGCGAAACGGCCGCGAATGCACCATGAGCGTGGCATGTAAATCATGACATACATGACATGCATATCATGGTTTTCATGTTACCACCTGTTATTCATGTTCTTCATACAGTCACATCGCGCAACACCAATTTTGGTGTATATCAACCTAGCGAAACGGCCGCGAGTGCGTCATGAGCGTGACATGTAAATCATGACGTGCATGACACGCATGTCATGATTTTCATGTTACCACGTGTCAGTTATGTTCGTCATGCCGAAATGTCTCGTCATACCAGTTTTCGTATATATCCATTCATTTACACGGCCGCGAGCGCCCCGAGACCATGTCATGTAAATCATGCCGCACATGACATGCGTGTCATGATTTGCGCGTTAGGACCTGTCATTATGTTCGCCATGAATTCTTGTCACGTCATACCAGTTTTGTATATATGAAATTAACGAAACGGCCGCAAGAGCCCCAAGGCCGTGGAATGAAAATCATGCTGTTCATGACATGCATGTCATGACTTTCATGTTATGACCTGTCATTATGTTCGTAATATGTTCATGTTATTCCATACTAATTTTGGTATACATCCGATTAACGAAACGGCCAGGAGAGCACAAAGTCGTAGGCGGCTAGATAGATAGATAGATAGATAGATAGATAGATAGATAGATAGATAGATAGATAGATAGATAGATAGATAGATAGATAGATAGATAGATAGATAGATAGATAGATAGATAGATAGATAGATAGATAGATAGATAGATAGATACGCTCAAACTCGCAGGAGTTCGCTAAGAAATGCTTCGCATTTAATAAAGGCTGAAACTAAGTTTGGCGTTTCAGTACTTGCTTCTGCACCACCGTCATGTCATCACTACTGTAGTATTACCAGGTCAGGTAATCTATACAGCTTCTTCACCATCTCTAGATGACCAGAAAAAACAAAACTGTGCCCGGAGTAGTTTGTAGAAGATAGCGCTTTCGACCACCGCGGTGTACGTTGCCTCAAGCGAAACTGCGTGAATGCGAAATCATACCCCTGCCCGTACCATCAGGCGATAGAAATGCAACTGGGTGGTTGCAAGTGCACTGTTCTCTATTCATACTTAATATTATGGAATGATATAGGGAAAACATGTGCTGTAGTCGGCTGCAAGAACAGCGTCTGTCATAACAAAGAATGAAATGTGTCTTTATGCCAAGTTCATGGATCGCTTACACCAGGATCGCCCGTGTTGCCGGCCTTTGCATGCCCGGCTTTCCTGAAGGACCAAGAAATGCGCTCATCCGCCAGCATAATATCGGTAACGTTCAAATAACAACCCCCAGAATCTCGGCAAGAGGGAACGAATACCGCTAGCATGTCCAGTCACCAAGGGAGTTGCCGTTAGTATAAGTATGTATCTCGTCGCGCGTGAGCGCGGAACCGCGATTTTAGACTTTAGCGCCACATTTTTTTTCTATTTGTAAAGTCACTTGCTCTTATAGCCGACAACAAACATCACTATGCCCTGTTTCTATCTGTTAATTATAATGATGGCAGTGTTCTGTGGCGCTTGGGCCAAATATGACCAACTTGGGCGTCAAGCGACTATATGTACATGAATACAAAATCCGGTTATGTACTGCCGCGAACGAGAGAAGCGTGCATGACCTTCAGTACTAATTGGCCTTTAAAGTGCGCTGAGGAATCCTGACACAGTGAAAAATATTCGGGTAGCTTGATGAGTATACCACAGTTGTGAAGTGGTCCAACGCAGCAGCGCGGCGCACTACTCGCTCACTCGAAGTGAATCCTGAGTGACTGAGTCAGTTGTGCCGAATAACTAACCGCAATGACAGTATCAGGACTGCGACCCACAGAGTAAGCGAGTGAGAAGTGGCAATGCGCTTAATACCTATAGGGGTTCTTATCTGAAACATGAACACAACAAGCCGTGCGTGCGAACCTGTCCCTCGTTTGGATCGCTCCGCGCGCTATCGGAATGTCGGTCACTCGTAGCAGCCCTAACAGTCAGAGCTGTGACCCCTATCCCGCGGTTCGCATTGAGTCGCGACCGCGGCGGGTTTCAGGCCAGTGGGGACAGAGACAAGTCTTTCAACTGTGGTGTTTATTCGCTTGCGGCCTGAATGTCCAACGAGACGGAATGTACAACGAGACTGAATGTCCAATAGTGGACATTCAGTCTCGTTGGACATTTCGTCTCGTTGGACATTCCGTCTCGGTTGGACATTCAGTCTCGTTGGACATACAGTCTCGTTGGACATTCCGTCTCGGTTGGACATTCAGTCTCGTTAGACATACAGTCTCGTTGGACATTCAGTCTCAGTTGGACATTCCGTCTCGTTGGACATTCCGTCCCGGTCACAAATTTCACTTTTCCGTTTCGTTCCAACACATCCCATATTTACTGTGAAAATTTTCCGAATGTGCCCTAACATTTGCGACGTGCGTGAAATTCGTTTCGTCGTGATAGGACGTGGCACTGAGACTGCGTATTACGCACGGCAAGAATATATATATATATATATATATATATATATATATATATATATATATATATATATATATATATATATATATATATATATATTATAGAGAACTAACAGACAATAACGCCAAGGAAAGTACAGGGGGTGTTCAACATATATACCCCAGAAAGTGGACGGGAGGATGACCGCCGCCGTAGCTCAGTGGTAGAGCATCGGACGCGTTATTCGAAGGTCGCAGGTTCGGTCCCTGCCGGCGGCAAGTCATCTTTTCGTCCACTTTACTTTCTCACATTTACATTCTAAATACTACAGATAACACCCCTGTACTTTCCTTGGCGTTATTGTCTGTTAGTTCTCTATAATATTGTGTCTAACAAAAGATAAACGAGCCTTTGAAAACTCATAGCTTTCCTTCATATATATATATATATATATATATATATATATAGAGAGAGAGAGAGAGGAGAGAGAAAGCTCAAAGACACGAGGGAATAAAATAATAAACAAGACGCAAAAAAGAAGTATTTAAAAATAAGAAAAAAAATATTTAAAGAGCTCCTTTTGCACCGTTTGCTCGTGTTCATATAACTTGATGCCTTTTTCACAAATCGAGTTGAAAGATTGCGCTTTTCATGCTTTTGTTATGTGCGTCCTCCCTAAAAAATATGTACCTGTAACTTTACCACAGTTTAACAATTATGCAAAACCAATAACCCGGTACCTCAGCTTGTTGAGTAATCGATTAGCATCAGTTTTTTCTCGGTAATCCGTTAGTTTTTTTTAAAAGGTAATTGTAATCACTGACGCTCTTTCACTGTAATGCGTACAAGTGTGTTCCCGACCCAGTTTTTTTTTTTCACTTGAGCTTCACAGCACTAATATCGACATCATTGGAAGAGTAATAGAAAAGCTCGTGTTCAGGCCGGTTCTGAAAAGTCCTCAAATGATTTTAAACATCATAAAAACGGTTTTATCCTCGCCAACGATTACCTGTATGCTATGTGTTGTAATGAAAAATTATTCACGCGAAGCACTTTGCAAAACGCGAGCAAGATTGGCTACTTCGGCAATAAGCTCAGAAAAAATGAGCAGTTCGAAGCGGATGGCCTGATGCTCTCTTGACTGGCCCGGTGCAGCGGAGGTGTAGGTCACCGCTCATTGCACGTCACTCTAATGTGGTGTGACGACACTGAAACTTTCGTTACGCTTCCTACACAGTGACGTCGGTGTCAGTCGCGCTAGCGATGGGTCTCGATTGCGAGAATGAGCGTTTTTACAGACTTTGGAAGTGAATTAAAATATATTCTAAACGTTTGCTGCGTGCAATACTTCGTGCTGAGCGTCCTTGCTTACAGAGAAAGCCTACAGCAGGCTTTTTATAGCCTCAGAATTTGGTGACATCACCTCTTTAAAGGCATGGTCTTTCCTAGACCGGCCTGCAGTTCTCTTGTAGCCGGAATGCCATGACATGTTTCCATCAAGTTAGTCAAAACTAAAGCTGATATCCCACACTCAGCATGCTTCATAATAATTTCGTGGTTCTGGCGCGTAAAACCCAAGAATTTACTTTTAAAGGAAAATTACCTCCCTGGCTTCTTCGACCCGCATTCTTTAAGAGGAAAGAAGAATTGTTCTAGGGGCTCGAAGAAAGCCAACAATCAAGCCAAGGAAAGCATAGGTACGTTATTTGTTGATCGTTTTAACTGTAGTATAATGAATATGACCTAAATTGAAAGGACTTAAATGGGACGAAAAAGCACACTTTCTTTCGGTGGGATTCGAACCCACAACTTTCGCATTACGCGTCTGATGCTCTAACAATTAAGCTACGACGGAGGGCGCTCCCTCGTCCACTTTGTTGGGTATTTACGTGAGCTTGATCCCTGGGAGTGTTAGCAAGCGCAAATCGTCGCCGTAATTATAAGGTTGCGGGTTCGGATCCCATCGATGGAAAGGGTGTTTTTCGTCTACTTGGATTCCTTTGCATATGGGTTATAATTATTACATCGCATTTAAATAAAGCAACAAATAATGTCCCCAATGTTTTATTTGGCTTAATTGGCTGTTGGTTTTCTAACAAATAACTGAGTCTCTCGAACTATTCTTCTTTCGCACTTTCATAGCAAGGGATTCGTTCTGCCTCGTGACGCTTTCTGGCAAAAATAGCGTTTCACACTCGCCGCCTTAGCTACGAGTGGCGCTGGTAACACTCTCAGGGATTAAACGCAGGTAGATACCGTACAGAGTGGACGAGGGAGCGCCCTCTCTCGTAATCCTTTAAGGGGCTGTGATGTCCGATTTATGACAAAGATAAACAGGAACAGCAAAGTATGCAAACAACCAAAATAAAGCATTAAAGTAACATATTCAATATACACATGAAAACTAAAAATACAAAATAGAAATAAAACTAACAAAACTTGAAATTATGGTAAATGCAGTAAAGCGAATACGGAAACAAAAATACGATGCCCGACGCCACAGACAGTCAATATTGCAAAACACACACAAAAATGCGATCTTCCGTTAGGCTATCTTAACCCAATGAATAAGTTGCCTGAGAAATTTCAAACGAGGACACGTTTATCTCTTCTAAATTGGACATTCCGTCTCGTTGGACATTCAGTCTCGTTGGACATTCCGTCTCGATTGTACATTCCGTCTCGTTGGACATTCCGTCTCGTTGTACATTCCGTCTCGGTTGGACATTCAGTCTCGTTGGACATTCAGTCTCGATGGACATTCCGTCTCGGTTGGACATTCCGTCTCGTTGGACATTCAGTCTCGCCGGTCACGTGACCCATTGGACATTCAGTCTCGTGTACATTCCGTCTCGTTGGACATTCAGGCTCTGAATCGTGTTTATTCACCTCAGATACATATATGCCCATTGCAACGAATAGAGTAGCACATAAAGTTAACAGAACACCTCAGCGGCGAAGTGTTCCGCACTACTGGGGAAAACAACCGTTAACAAATAGCAAGCACACGTCGAGGGAATGATAAATGCTCATCTCATCTCGCGTGGCTTTTGCACTCCGGTCCGGGGCAGTAGTTCGCACTCCATGGCCGGAGCGCTGCAGGGGTTGATGGCGGAGGCGGTGCTCACGGCTTGGGTCCGATGTGGTCAGTCACACGTCCCAACACCGAAGACCCCCGAGGCCCCCGAGAAAGCGACGCGCGTTCCTCGGGTTCGAGAAGAGGAATCTCCCCCCGAAAGGGGAAGGAGGGAACGGGGCGTCTCGGCTGCAGAATGAGCGCAGTGCGCGAAGGGCAGCGGGGGTGGCAAAATGCCCCCGTCCAACCAACCCCCATCGCCGCTGCGCGCGTAAAGATATCATGAGCCGAGGCGCCGCGTTGAAGACACTGGGTTGCGCGTGCAACCCCACATCCCCCCCTCCTTAATTTAACCATTTAGCCACAAAAGAGGACCGCCATCACCAGGGGCTTACTAAGAGGGGGCAAGCGACTCCACCAGGAACACGGCGACGTCCCGTGTCGATGGGGGAGCCGCACGGAGACGCAGATCACCGCACCGTCACCGCTGAGTGATGTTACTGGACAGACATGACAGTTGATGGGGGCGCGTCAGGAAACCAGGCAGCTCGGACCGGGTACGCCTCGTGGTGGTTCGCTCGTGGTGGAATGGTTCTTTTTTCTTTTTTTTTTGGGGGGGGGAAGATTTCTCCGTGTCCCGCGCCTCCGCTGCTCTGGGACTATCGGCACGCATAGCAGCAAATAAGGCCCCGACCCCACTTGTTTCTCAGTTGGGGCCCGCTCTGCTCCGCGGCCTCGTCCTCTCGATTCTCCTGGTCTTTGCTTCCCCCGCTCTTTGTTCTCTCTCTTGCTCTTTTCTTCTAAGGCGTTTGGAGGCGAAATTCCCTCAACACCTGCGGCTATCCGGGTGCAGCCCCTTTGCGCAGCGGGAATACAATGCTCGGCCGCGGTGCACTCCGAAGTTCGGTCGCGGGGTCCGCAGCTCTTCGTCGGGCTGTGCGGTGGTTCCGTGAATTCTTCTCCACCGAGATGATTCGGGACCAGAAACTGTTTTGCTGTTTTTCATTTCGCCTTGACCTTGGGTGTGCTACAGGCTTTGGTGTCGCCGCTCTCTGCTGTGGCACGGCCGCTGGATGAAAAAGCGTCCGTGGCTGTGGAATGCGTGCGTTGAAGTAGCGGCCTTTGAGGCATCTGCCAGCGAAAACGGTCATTTCGGCTTGGCTATTGTTGAAATGCTGCCGATGGGTGATCTGCGACTCGAACAATAAGTTAGCCCCTCTCTTACTCTCCGAAAGAGAAGCGCGTGCTCGCTCTCGAAGGCTGCATGCTAGATATCAGAGGATCCGATACGGACCGGACAGAGTTAGTTCTGCCGAGATCGAAGTTGTAACGTCGCACTCAGCTCGTACGTCGAGCCGTGCCTTCGGATGCTGCTGCCTGCGGGCGGGGTGGGGGGGGTGGGGGGGGGGAACCGTTTCCCTCGGGCCACTCGTTCCCTCTGTGATAGTGGGGTTTGAGATCACAGACAGGCACCGGTCCGCCGATCGGTCTTAGCGTCAAGTCCGTCATCTTGTACGCGAGAGAAGAGACAGTCTCCCCTACCCGGTACGGTACTATCCACTTCGGTGCCAGAGAAGTTGAGTACTTCTTGCTGGCATCGCTTAGGACATGATAGCGCTTCAACACCAGGTCGCCCACTTTTTACTGAACGTCCTGATGAGAGCGTTCATACTGCGCTTTCTTCTCTGCACGAGCAGTGCTCAGGTTCCGTCGCGCTTTGCACAAGCCTTCGTCACCTTCGCACGCAGTCCAGCTGCATAATCAGCGCGTGCTGACGAAGCAACCAGTGCCATGCTGCATTCCTGTAGAATATATGTCTACGGCATTGGCAGCTCCCTTCAAAGATTGAGGGTGATGGGGGTAAAGCCAGTCGAGCGTGTTCACAGTAGCCCTGAAAGAAATTGTGCGACCCCGCAATTTCAACGAGCATGTGCTTGATGTTGCGGTTCGCACGTTCAATGAGATTTGCCTGAGCACATTACGTGGTCGTTCTTCTGCACTTAATGCCGAAGGCTACGCAGGAGTGTACGAAGATTTCGACAGAGAATCAGGACGAATTGTCCGTTATAAACTGCTTTGGATATTCGAATCACGTGAACACCTCAATGAGCTTATGCGCGAGTGTGCCGTGCCAACGTGCGGTAAATCACCGCTTTCAAGGACTCATGTGTATCCTTCTCCGCGGGGATTTATCGTAGCAAGGAGTGGTCAGTTCTCAGCGGGTAGGAATCGAAAGTAGGAAGAAACGCGCTCACAGCGTTGCTGCTTCAGAGCGCCGCGCACTAACAGCAATACCAGCTGCGTCAACGTGCGCCGCGGCCGCGCCGCCGGGCCCCCGGAGCCCATCAAAGACTTAAAAAAGTATTTACAAAAGAGATCCTGCCGCTGTGCCTCTGACAACTCCCTTCCGCTAAACAAGCTTTCCACTAAACTGACGCAGTCCAAGTGGTTAGCGCTCTCGTCCTGCGAAGGTGGCTCGTCCGCCATTCGTTTCGGACCGTCGAGAATAGAGAGTTTTATACGGTACGCAAATACGGTAAGGCAGTACGGTAGCGTTCCTCCTTCCCGCTGGTCTGTGCTTTTTGCCGCTCCCCGTCCCAGTGACAATGCGTACCCCATACGGCAGGTGTCTCGTTACCAATGCGTGGGCTGACAAGCACATAAGCCGTGACAACCCCGCAGTAATTTTGAAAAAGCTTTTGTGGTGTTTGGGTGCCTTCACCGGCAAAAGGTCGACGACCTGGAAAGGAGGAGCGGTACCGTCATACGGTAGCGCATTTGCGTACCGTATTTCCGTAACTAGCTAAAACTCTCTAATGAATAGTAATGTTACCCCTCTTGATAACACTGAGCGTCGCAGCAGTTACGTTGCTCTCAGGCTCGGCGTCGGGCAAGGTGAGTTCAGTAGTAATGTTACTCTTCTCACAGACAACGAGCGTACGCGTAAGTGCGTCCGCTACACTTTTCTTTCCGCTTCTGCAGCGAAAAGTAAGTCGTATCGCTGCAGGAGGGCTGCCCATCGCGCTAGCCAGCCGCTCATACCCCTGCTCTGTGCTACTTCTACTCCCTTTGGCTAAAGTTCGCCGTAGGAATCGAATCTGCAGTAGCCGTTACCGCATCCTCGAACTGTTGCTTATTGGCAGCATCCGTGACAGCAATTGCAACGGCTGTAAGTCGGCCCTGTATGCTGCCATGGTTCGTTTATGTGGTGTCAGTCACGCGCACAAACTGACTCGCTCTGACCCGCCGCTGGTTCTTATCTGAAACATGAACACAACAAGCCACGCGTGCGAACCTGTCCCTCGTTTGGATCGCTCCGCGCAGGGGCGTAGCCAGACATTTTTTTCGGAGGGGTTCAACCATAGTTTATGTATGTTCGTGCGCGCATTTGTATGTGTGCGTGTAAAGGGGTATTCAGACGGGGGGATTGCGGATCACGTGACCGTGACGTCACGGATTAGCGTGTGGGCGTGACCCCCCCCCCCCCCGCGCCTCCTCAGGGGAGACGGGGACCTTTTCCCCGGAAGGACAAACGATCCCCCGGCGGTGTGGGATATGGCGGAATTTCGGGCTCTTGTTTGGCCACATTGTTGCACTTGCTCCTGCAGAGAGCGGCAGCGGGTGTACGGTCTGCAGCCGCATGGTCGTCTGCAGCTCGTCGTGAGCAGCCCGTCAAACGGGTGGTGCAAGCCACCAGGTATTCCAGTAACACTGGTCTCCCCCTCCGTTCGCCTCGTCCGTGTGAGTGGGGGGCATTTGTGGAGACTTCTCCTCGCGAGCTGACGTCACTAGGCTCCGCCTTTATCCCCCGAGCATTTCTCCCCCGTCTGAGTACCCCTTAATGTACGCAAGCAAAACTGAAAAATTTCGGGGAGGGGGGTTTGAACCCCCCCCCCCCCCGCCATAGCTACGCCTCTGGCTCCGCGCGCTATCGGAGTGTCGGTCACTCTCGCTATAGTACCACGTAGCAGCCCTAAATGGGTATTTAGACGGGGGAGAAATGCTCGGGGGAGACGGGCCGGCCCGGGGGATTGCGGATCACGTGACCGCGTCGTCACGGATAAGCGAGTGGGCGTGACCCCCCCGCGCCTCCTCGGGGGAGACGGGGACCTTTTCCCCGAAAGGACAAGCGATCCCCCGGCGGTGGGGGATATAGCAAAAATTCAGGCTCTTGTTTGGCCACATTGTTGCACTTGCTCCTGCAGAGAGCGGCAGCGGGTGTCGAGGCACACGTAGAGGTAATTATAACTGTTCATCTCACCTCGCATGGCTTTTGCACTGCGGTCCGTGGTGGTAGTTCGCACTCCATGGCCGGAGCGCTGCAGGGGTTGATGGCGGCGGCGGTGCTCACGGCTTCGGTCCGATGTGGTCAGTCAAACCTCCCGATACCGAAGACCCCGAGGCCCCCAAGGAAGCGGCGCGCGTTCCTCGGGTTGAGAGGAGGAATCTCCCACAAAAGGGGGAAGGAGGGAGCGGGGAGTCTCGGCTGCAGAATGAGCGCAGTGCGCGAAGGGTTGCGCGTGCAACCCCACATACCTTAATATGGTAATACAGCTGCGAACAATTAGACGAAAAGTAAAACGATCGGATATACTGACTGCACTGAGCCGTGGGCTATTTTTGTGACGGAAGTTACAGTGAGAGACCAACAGCCGAGATGGACAGACATGGGGCAAACGTATTTTGGCTGTGCGGACAAAGTTTGGCCAGCATTTGGTGCGCGCGGAACAAGTGACGTCAGTTCGCTTCGGTGACGGGAGCGAGTTGATATAGAAATGCGTCAGTCTTGTTTATCGGTATATATCATCGTCGTCGACCGAAAACCAGTCTTCGAGAATAGTCAACTGGTGAACAATTTACTGGTCTGTACAAGACTTTATCTCTTTCTGTCTTATGTTTTTTTTTTTTTTTTAATGTTTGATTTTCATTAGTCCAGCGTGCGCTGCGGTGTACCGTATCTGTAGGTTTTGTAGTATAGCCCTATATAGTCCGTGTAACCATAACGCAGTTCAGGTAACATGTATACTTACAGGTCGAAGACCACGCATTCGGTTGCAACAACTTTTCCTTTCGTATTCTCTCGTGTACAACGCATTTTCAATACCCGCCACGCAGGGGCGTAGGCAGAAATTTTCTTCGGGGGAGGGGGGGGGGAACACCTCCTTGATCTGTAGTGGGGCCGGGCAGGCAGATGTGGTCGAGTGTCATTTTCTACTCTGTATGCTATGGAAAAAAAATTTCATGGGGGGGGGGGGGGGGGGGGCGCACGGGCCCGGTGTACCTCCCCCTGGCTACGCCATTGCCGCCACGGTGGTTTAGTGGTTATGCTGCTCGAGTGCTGACCCGAAGGTCGCGGGATCGAATCCCGGCCGCGGCGGCCGGATTTTCGATGGAGGCGAAAATACTTGAGGCCCGCGTACTTATATTTAGGCTCACATTAAAGAACCTCAGGGGGTCGAAATTTCCGGAGCCCTCCACTATTCATAACCATGTCGTGTTTTTGGGGCGTTAAACCCCAACAGTTATTATTAACGTATTTTCAAGCTCTTGTGTTATTTTCTGTCCCTCTCTCTCTCTCTCTCTCTCTCTCTCTATTTGCGCATTTCGTTTTCCTTATCTGGTTTAGGCCTGGCGTGATAATCAAATGAGTTTCTTTTCGCTCATGAGTGAGATGTCCGCCTTCAATTGAGCATATCAATTTACCACGACACCGCCACACTGTCGAACCAAACAAATTGGACGAAAGAAGGGTTCATGAAGGGCTCGTTTTTCTGATAGTTGGACACAATCTTAATGAAAACCAACAGACAATAAAGCCAGTTAACGTACAGGGGACGTTTTTTGTAGTATTTTAACTGTATTGTAGTAATTATGATATAAATGTGAACAAGTGGACCAAAAGACAACTTGCCGTCGGTAGGGACCGAACCTACAACCTTCGGATAACACGTCCGATGCTCTCCGATGCTGTTGTGATGTGAATTGTGCTAGCCTGGACATTGTTTTCTGGAGATAGCAGTGTATGTTGTGTTGCCACTCAGGCTGTTAATGTTTTTTCTTCAAATAGCTACACGTTAAATAAAATATCGTTACTGTGGAGGCATTTTTCCTTTGATATTCGATATTCGATTAGATATTCGAAGGTGGATATTCGTATTGGATTCGTATTCGAAAAGTTTGAGATTCGCACACCCCTAGTAAAGATGTCTTTATTGCTTAACTCCGTTTTTCTTTTTTTATTGGTGCAAACTCATATAAAGGTGCATGCCATTCTCGTATATGCGTATGTATAACTTTATAGTGCCTCTAAGGCGACACTTACATTTACGCACTTGAAGATGTTCACTTGCCAGTGTTAGGTATGCTTAAGTAGCAGCAGTCATCGTTCAGCAATTGGTTAACAGTGTTTGATTGCACAAGCACAAAACGGCACGGACGAAGGCAGTCGGAGAGCCTCCTTGTGGCCGATCCTTTTGGGTGCCGTTTAAATGATCGGCGCAAGAGAGAGACTCATTGTCCCGAGAAGCAGCGTTGCCAGATTGGAAAGGGGCTTCGACACCAACCCTAGACCAAAATTTCACCAGATTTCACCAACACTTTAAAATGGCGACTGTGACGTCATTTTTTTTTTCTTTTTAGCGTTTTACTTTGCAAAAGCCCTGCCCCGGAGAAAATATTTCTGTTGTTTACAACTATTTTATTACAAAAAAAGAGTGATTTTATTATTTCTGCACTTTTTACTTGTCACTGTCACTACTTACTACATAACAAAAAGATTTTCGGAGCGTCGCCTGAAGACCAGCCGACTCGGCAACGTTCTGTGCATTATTGACTGAATCCTTTGTGTGTCCTGCAGCAGCAGTTAGCTTCAGCCATGCATTCGTTTCAAGTACCCTTGTAGGACCCGAAACTGTCGCTTTTCTATGCATTTTCTTATGTTTATTTCGCGAAAGGACTGTGTATCGGCAGGCAAACTTCTGGGCAGCGAAAATAGCGGTTCGTATTCAAATTTGAATACGAACGAGGCGCCGCGGGGTGAAATACGAGAACGGAAGAAAAATAATAATATATAAAAATAGAAGAACCAGGACGGAGTGAGCAGGGATATCTTCTCGAAGAAAGGTCCACCCAAGCATGTTAAAAAAGATGCTGGAATGGAAAAGCCGAACGATAAAACGTCAGCTAAGAAAAAGTAGCAAGTCAGCTGTCACATGTGCTCTTAGTTTAAAATAAATTAGCTTACCCTTACCCACGGTGTAAGATATATACTCCACATATATCTTACACCATGCCTTTACCTCTCGTTTTCTCTTCGCAGTGTTCACAAACAGACTTCAGTTATTTAGCCCTGTTTACTGTTTTTATCCACTTAGCACGTGTTAAGAAAACAAGAGGTAAAGACAAGGTTGGTTTTGAATACGGACCTTCGATGGCTAATTGTTCCGGACAGATACTTCCCAACGTGCCTCTGTGTTAGTGGCTTCCTTATCAAAGTCTTGGCAAGCAGACCATCACATACTCATTCGGATATATTACTTTCCTCGGTATAGTAACGGACCAATGACTAACCTAGCATTAACGTCACCACAACAAGGGCATGTTCTAATCGGACATCACACGAGAAGGCTGTGTTTTTCAGGTAAAGTATGTCCAAACGCTGGCTTCACATTCGCTCCTATGAAGCTTCGACTGCTTCCACTCTAGAATTTTTTTAACCTCCTTAGAGCCCGTCCCCTTCTAGAGGCATAAAGGTGGATATGCGTAAACAAGGAGGAGAAAATAACTTTAATAAAGACAAGAGGAACGAGCGGAGAGGGCCACGGTGGTGTTCCAGGCCCGTGAACTGTCCCGCGACCTTCGCCACACAATCGGCCTGCTCGGCCGGCTTTGGCTTGAAGGTTTGGGAGATTTGAGTGCTAAAGAAACTGGCGCTACCCGTGGGATGTGGATGAAGGGCCAACAAGTCGTCGGCAACAACGCGGAGTGAATACGAATAATTCTAGTGACAAGCCATTCCTCAACATTTTTCACCACTTTTCACCAGATTTTGTCTGGTGTAGCTGTGCTGGCACCTCAACACCAGCAGCCCCCAATTTTCACCAGATTTTCCCAATCTGGTGCCGTATTTCACCATATGGCAACGCTGCCGAGAAGGCCGGACGGTAGAAGGACGTACCCCGGAAGAGGGTGCACGGGCGAGGGGCGCACGTGGCGCGCTCCACGTGTCCGCGAGGTGGTGCGCGCAGCAGCGTGGGGGGCGGCAGGAGGAGGAGTCTCTCCCGAGGGGGAGCGCCCTATGGCGGCGGCACCGCCCGCGCCAGTCCCGCTCGGACTGCCGGGCTGTAGCGTGCGTCGCCTCCAGTCGCTCTGCCGGTGTGGTGGCACAGCGGATTAGAAGTGGCAGGAGCGGCCGTGCGGCGGCGTGTGCGAACGAGGACCCGTGTCCGTCGACCTCAACGGTGGAGCCCGCGCTCTGCTACGCGCCGGCGGCGGCTCCGTGGACCTTGCCGGAGCGCGTGCGCGAGCCCCTCAGCGTGCAAGTGTGCCACGATCAGGGCCGGTGGACACCGTGGGAAGCTGTGCTGTTTCCCCGACGGGCCGAGCTGCCGTTAGCGGCCGCGGGCCGCGACGGCGCCGAGCGGCCCCGGAGCGGCAGCGCGGTGCTGCGCGCCGAGCGCCGCCGCACTTCGCCCAGCGCCACGGCGAGCGCCGGCGAGCACGGCGCCGAGACGCTCGACCTGTCGCCTGCCGCCAGCGGGGCCGGCCGCAAGCGCGACGTGAACGGCGCCGCCGTCATGGCCGTGGCCCGCGCAGCCGGACAACCGCCGCCGGCGTCGAGTCCCGTGTACGCCGGACGCTTCTCCGTCGCCAGGTGAGGGCGCCTCGCTGTCCACCAAGTCGGAGCAAAAGCTCAACTTTTGCTCCCGCTTGGTTCCCCGCCGCGCGCACGTGCCGCCCGCGGTCGTGCATTGACGCGCGTAAAGTTCGCGAGGTTGCATGGCCGCGGGACTGCTGTCGGCGCGCGCGCACGCTGTCTATGTCAATGTAACTGTATTGTGCACGCTTTTAACAACCACGTGGGTGCCTGTCATCGAATCGGAGGGAAAACCTAGCGGACACCTCGTAAAAGCACGATTTTTATTTTCAAGTATCCTGTCGTATATGTATCTCCTGCGTGTAAGAAACAGCTAGAAAACGTGCGATAACTAGGTAATGTAACTGACAGTGGATATGAAATCATGCTAATTTACTCTACACAATGTATAAGTTATCTGGGGGTTTTGCAAACCCAGAATTTGCTAGCGCGAACCGACGGACGTACTGAACAACGTAACCAGGGAGTGTGGTTTCGGGTGCTCAAAACCGTTTGGGTGCGCAAAATCGAAAAAAATAACACCTTATTAAGCATGATTCTTACGGCGCGAAAGGTACACGGCGATGCACAGGGCAAAGGCTGACCTGTCTCGGTTTCGTGTAATCAGAAACGATGTTCCGAATACCTGCAACCAACTAGCACACATTTGTATATTGATCCCCATGATTCACGCTCCTTTGGCGACACTTCCGTCCACAGGCTCTGATTGATGATACCTCAGCTGTGTCATCGTGGACTTCCATCTTATTTGGAGGGGACAGCACGATACTAAGACACCATATCCACGTTTTTTTCCCTTTGACATGCGCAATCCATCACGCGGTACACCGTTCGGTTGCTACAAAAACATTCCGTGAACTTCGTTAGTCTCAGCATCGTGGAAAAAGGCGCTTGGTGGACACAGCCTTATATGTGGTCTCATATTCGCGTTCCCTTCCATTGTAAGTCACGAACAGGTGCGCAGCCAGGTAAGTATTGTGGCCCCCCTCGCCAAGAAAATAAGTTCTACGAGCTCATATATGCACCTTCGGTTAGACTATTCAGAGCCACCACAAATAAGGTGATACGTTCATGTGCATTTAGCGCCGATCTGTACAAAGAGAGCAAAGCCCGCCTTGATATTGTCGCCGGGAAATTGTTGTTAAAGAAGCCAGATCTCAAGACCGACTTGGCTGCCTACGAACCTATAGATTTTTCATGTCGCTTAGCGATTTTAAACGAAGGCCGCTTAACCATGGCAAGTGGATCCACTACACGCGAAACTTGAATTCACTCCCGTGATCTAAGTGATTTCCTGCACGCACGTCATCCGCGATATAAAACGCGTTTGTAACGGCATTTGTGCGTAGCGTGATGCAGACGTCGCTGTTTATATCTGCAAAGTCGGTTATCTTCTCAATAACAAAGGGCATATAGGGGTGGCAGTTTAGGAGTGTAGGTTATTTATGTTGGGTAGGTTGTCGCGCTGACAAGAAAAATAAAAAAGGGGGGGGGGAAGACGCAGGGTGCGTTAAATGCTGCATCTTCGCTTTCCCTCTTGTCTGTATAAGCATGAAGAACCCTTCTGCATCTGAAGCGCCAAGAACATTGACCTGCTCGAGGTTGGTCTCGCCTTAGCAAAACTTTTTCTTGGGAAAGTTGGTGCTTCTCACTCACTCACTTGGAAAACATCATCGCAAGGCCACGAAAGCCCTCTTGTGCTTCTTGAGGACCACCGGACTTCACGAGCGCCTGCGAACTAACAGCGCGAGTTCGTGTTGTGTAGTTTCAAGCTAGCTGTTCATCCATCTCTTTCTTCTCTACCTTTTCCTTTCTATTATTCCCCCACCCCAAGTGTATAGGGTAGCCAACCGAGCCAAAGCTTGGTTAAGCTTTCCTCTTCGTCTCTCTCTCCCTCTAGTGCGCTAAACAGATGCACGCAATGGAGAATCAAACAGACACACACATCGCTGCGTGTATTCCACCCTTGCGTGTGTCTTTTTGCGCCCTTAAATCACGGTCTCATCTATGAGTAGGCAGGAACGTATATCCAACATGACGTCAACCACCTCTCAAGGTATGGACGAAGGGCTCAGTTTGCTTCTTTCCCCTTATGCCGTCTCGTCCAGGTGGGGCAAAGCACATCAAAGAAAAAGAAAATGCTATGAGCAGTCCTCAGACACATGGAACTCCCGAACAGATGCATCGGCAAAGCAGCTCTACCACGAAATATCTAGAAGGCACGTGTCTCGAGACAGAGTTGCTTATATAGTGCAACTTTCTTTAAATTCTATATTTTCACGTTGTCCTGTCGTATTCATTTGCTATAGTGAGGAGAACGCGTACGGTGGCTTGAAACGTGAAAAAGAGACGTCCGTCCGGTCCTTCGCTTTTGTGTATAGATACCCCTGTCACACGGGCACCCGTGAACTCCGTTTAACTCCCTCGTCCTTTCCTCGAGGGAGATGGGGTTCATGTCACACGGTCACCATTTCGCTGAGGAAGTTAAATGGAGCTTTTGGTGGAGGGGGTTCGGTAATGACCATTTCGGCTCGATGGAGTACTCTCGTTCCCAGCCAGCTACTGTTACGCTGAAAACCGCACTAGCAAAATCGTCCTAATGAGCTCAATTATAATTTTAAAAACTATGCTCTTTTTTGCGTAGAATTTCACGGCCCGTAGTGTAAGTTTTAGTTGTATTTTTTCGGACATCAGCGCTTGTACTCTCCACACCAACGCCTCGCCAAGCCGCTGTAAAGCGTCGCGCGATATTTGTTTCTGCACGTGTGAGGCGCACGCACAAGCACTGTGACAGCAATGGTGATTCCGAGCACTTCATCAACACACAAAAACACGTTTTTGTTGCTTTAAAGGCGACTGCACAGGCAAAAAATTGGGCGTTTCGACGAGCGCAGCAGCGCTGTTTCTGCCCCATGCGGCAACCGTCGAAAGCTTGCCCCGAGCCGTGTAGCACGGCCACAACTCCATTCTCGTAATGCTCCATCAGGTAGTTAAATGCCGAACGGAGTGAAATGGAGTTCAGTGGTCATTCATACGAAAGCCCGTTGCACCTTCAACGGAAACCATTGCCGTTCCAAGTGACGCCTACCTCTTCTAAACGCTGCAGCGCTAAAGAAGGAAAGAGTTTATGGAACGTGCATGTCTGGATGCCATCCATATGGCTAAGCTTTCCTTCACCTGTGCCTTGACGACAGCCTGTGGGATTCAACTAAGGTGCTTTACGTTTCCAGGCATGAGTGATTCTGAAAGCGTGCCTATACGCATTACGGCAGGGTTATCAAACGCTCTCGTTTCACGGCGTCACTTCAAGGCACATTATTACGATACCTATGCACCCCTGCAATCGACGCCCTCTATCATTCAACGGGCATTAAAGCATAAAAGCCTTCCGCAATAGCGTCGCTCGAGCCTTATTCATTGGTATCTTTGGCTTCGTGTGCTTAGCTGAAGAGATGCTGACTGCTCTTCGCTATTTTCGCAAACGCACGACGGGGACTGAGCTCTCGTGCGGCTATTTAGAATCTCGCAACGAAGACACGCATATGCGCATCAGTGCGAACACTGCAGGGGCAGTTATTCAGTGTGCACCGCTGCACAATCTCCTTTGCGTGACCGCACACAAAGACGGCTGCTGCCCGCGCCACTCCAACCTGTTCGACCAGAGTATTAGCACCGCGTCGCCAGACGGGAAATACTGCGGCGTCACGTAGTAAAAGAAATCGATGCTGTTGTATGCTCTTTCGAGAAATGCAACAAGCCGTGTCACTTGTGGCCAACCCCACGGATGTATACATGATGTGCTGTACTCGCGAAGGAAACTGAAATGTATACACGCACCAAAAAAGTGGCCGGAAAGAACATGAGAAAGGGCCCAAACCGACGTCTTTCTTTCGAAAACTCCTCGTATGGCGCTAGTTCCTTTATATGGAGCGCTCAAAAGCAGTGGGCATTGCCGCTTCACTGATATTATACAAATCCATAGCATCGGTGGTTAACGCGTGGCACGGTGTATCATAGGAGGTCATCGTATGCAATTATTCGGTTTTTCAGGAAGGAACCAAAACCGCTAATAGTATTTATACATGATAAACAGAGGGGCGCTATAATACTTGCTTTTTACTTACTGATACTTAATACTTTTTACTTTACTGAGTATGTATACGAGCAGGCATTGCCGACGCCATCGTACGCTGTGCCAAAGCCGGCGCACCAATGTCAGAGAAAAAGAAGAAAGGCGCAGTGAACAGCAACTGTGAGGCATTTCCCCGCGAATCTGTTACTTTCCCACGAATCCGTCACTCTTGTAACTGTTGCACCATTTTTTTGCATGCCATTCTCGGACAGACTACTTTTGCGGCCTTTGCGGGCCTCAGTCAGTCCGCTGCCGCTTTCGAGCGTTTTTTTCTTTGCAAATAGCGATAGTTATGCCAATTAGTTCAGCAACCCTCTCCTCCCTATACTGAGCATCATCCTGCATGGCCGGCAACGTACAAGCCCATTTCATAGCTTCTAACGACTGAACGCCGCAGTATGTGGGCATGGTGTAATGGACCCAATTTAGTTTGGCACCTATACCAGTATAATCGCTAAACAGCCCTGGAATCTATAAAGGATCGTACAGCAACATTTAGTCGTATAATCTTTAGGGGTGTGCGAATGTTCGAGTTTCGTATTCGAATCGAATAGTTCCTAATCGAATAATTCGATTCGACTTTCGAATAGCTAGTATTCGAAGTTTCGAATAATTCGACAGGACGAGTATCTAAAACGCGACAAAGGCCAATGGTACAACTTGGTCAGGGTGGGGTGGCTAAAACTAATGCTAACGTCGCCGTTCGTTAAACTTTCACCTATACATCCTGGTTCAAAAGCGAGCGCATGTTGATCTTGAAGGAGATTATGTCATTTCCGCACGTAGAAAAACACATGAGAAAACTGTCAAGTCCATCACAAGATCGCTCTAGAAACGAAGGCACGGACTTGCGTAGTTCGGTCGCATATGCCCGTAAGCGCCGTAAAACGACCTGACTTCGGCCTGTGAAACCCTCGGTGATTGACTTTGCATGTAAACATTTTTTCACGCTTGGCAGTCGCCACTGCCGCATCGCACCACTAGTTCAGAAAATCCCATCGTTCCGGCGCGCAGTTAAAAGGCTGCTGTGACCGGTCGCCCGAAGCACACAAGGCGATGAAGCACATTACCGTTGTCAGATAAGCCGTATTGCGCGACCATAGGGAAAGAAAACTAGCTACCGTACCCCCTCTCTTAGGAGGTTAGGAGTGGCGCTGCTGACTGGAATGGGTGGCTCTTCTATCACATGGCTTGCGCACCCATAAAAGCTAAAACAAAGCCACTCTCGAACAAGCGGCGTAATGAAGCCTGTCAAGCACGGCCGTAGCGTCCCTGATTTTTCCTTTGTCTTGCCGTAACTGGCGGTACACATTTCGTGTAAACATACCAGGCCCGTAGCCAGGGGGGGGGGGGGCTAGCCTTCCTCCCCCCCCCCCCCGAAATTTTGGTGAAGTACGTGTTTTTGCCAAAAATAAATAATAAAAATAGGCGTTTTTCTGAAAAAGTCAAGGTTTTCAGCAAGTGCCCCCCCCCCCCCTGGAAAAAATTCCTGGCTACGGGCCTGAAACATACTATTCGATATTCGACATTTTTGGCCACTATTCGGCACTATTCGATTCGATTCGAGATGAAATTTCACTATTCGCACACTCCTAATAATCTTAAATTACCACAAGCATCACTAGACTTCAATCACTAATGAAAAACTTCGAGCTATAGAACCGTGTTATAAAACCCCAAGCTGGTACCCTTTTCACAAATTTCACATTTTGTGCATGCGCTTGTTTTTTATGTGCCTCTCTCTTTTGTCCCTTCCCCCCCTCACCACAGTGTAGGGTAGCAAACCGGCTGCTTGGTCCGGTTCACTTCCCTGCATATCCTTTTCTTTCGTATCCCCCTCCCTTCCTCATCGCTCGCTGCTTCACCATAAAACGTCTCACCTTCTTTTATGATGAATCATTAATAATTAACTAGTTAATCTTTACGTCGTTCTAAACTTCCAGCTTCATCAGACTGAGATCGAGCCTGCGCTTCATCTCGTCACCGAGATCTAGACTTGTACACGTTACAGAAAATAACTGACCGATTACAATTACAATTACTTCCTTTAAATATAATTGAATACAGTGGTCAATTACAGCCCCGGAAAAGTAACTGAACAATTACAGAAACGTAATCGATTACGTTTGCGTTACTCTCCTTCAAAATTTTATTGCCGTAGCAAAATAACACGAGTTTACTCAAACTACAGCGAACTACCGCGGCTTGCATGGTAGAGAGAAGGCTGCAGGCTCGCGTGAAGGCTGGGAGGCGTACTGTGGCTTCTGTGATATGGTGTTACACTTCGTTAACTTTCAACCGGAGGTGTCTTTCAAAGTTGTCGTAACTGATTCTTCCACGTTTCCTCGTTAACAGGTCAGCTGCTACACTGAACACTCTCTCGATGCATGCGCTGGAGGGAAGGGCGGTATTATGACATAGGAAGACCTTGCGCACCAGCTCGTAGTTGCGCAGTGCTGCGATGCTATAGTGTCCATGTCCTCCATGTCGCGTCGCGCTTCGCTGTTGCTGGCGCCCGGGTAGAGCGTTGCAGGTAAGGCCAAGGAAAAGGTGAAAAGAGATAGGCTCTGTAGGGACACCCCGTCTGTCAGGAAAAAATATGCGACCGTCTCTACAGAGCGGTCGCATATTTTTCGGGTCGAGAACTGCCGTAGAAAACTGGTTACTTCTTGATTTTTGAAAAAAAGAAAGTAATTGATTACCGGTAATCAATTACAAGAACATGTAATTGAATTACCCAAAACGTTACAGTTTCGAAAAATTAATCGATTATATTAAAATTACAATAAAATCTAATTGGTTAAAAGTAATCAATTACTTGTAACGCGTTACGTACAACTCTACTGAGATCCAAAAACTGCAGCTCACGCTATTAGGCTTGTTCGAACTCGTTTCTTCGTTGAAACTATAAAAGAATGCGATTATTTTGCTGGCGAAACCGTGCGATACTCCATCAATACATCTTTAAAGCCATCCGCCGAAAATATTGGCGTGCCTACGTGGGCGGAGCCACCGACTTATCCTGGGCCCGAGGCTTTGCCCGCGGGCCGTAGTTTCTATGAACCATAATAAAGTTCTTGCCATGCCATGCCATGCTAGCAATGTCCAGTCATCATGCAATATATATTCCCCATATAGTGCAATTGTGGAATCAAGAAAAATGTTCATAGTGGTTTGAGCTCTCGGTCTGTAGACGCTAAAGCGCTGATTTGATTATCCACACCATGTCGATCTTTTTTAACCGTTGTTTGCGAATGATTCGAAATCTTTTTTTAACTAACAGATACATTCAGCCCATACCCTAAACCTCGTAACTTGGGTTGTTATCTATATTTAGTTCCTTTTTTTTTCTTTCATTTTTCTCTTTTTTACGACTTATGGAGAAATGCCGTGATGTCCGTCGTGAACATGCACGTATTATCGACACGCAGTTTATGTTCGCAAGCCGCGTCATATTATGCGCGTTTTGGCAAGACTGTCCGCATCTTGTGGACTTACAGGCTCGCTAAAGTATGCACATCGAGTGTCTGTATAGTATTCGAACGTTAGTCATCGATTTGCACTTGTCGCTCTCACGATACCTCACATTTTCTCGAACTTGTTCGAGAAGCTGGTCATCGTACAGTTTTCGGTGTCCTCTCATTCAGGCAGCTTTGCAGATTTTCCGTAAAAATTAAGTTCGTTCTTCTCTACATTATGAGCATTTCTGTAACTCATGAATAGAAAGGAAATAGGACCATTACTGAGTATATATAGCGTTCTTTTACATACGTGAAAGAAAACGCACATCACTTTTACACTATACCTGTTGCTACGTGCAACTCTGCCAATCAGTTTCCTTTTTTGATCAACGAACTGAATCTGACCGACTTGGTTTTGGCCACGTTATACATATCGTTTCTCCCAGGCGTTCTCAACAGTTGGCGACGTTTTTTGTTTTCCGATTTTCCTATTTAGTGATGAATCTTAACTTCGCGGGAAATGAACCCAGTTCAGCAAAGTATGGCAGTTCCGCATCTATGGGAGATCTGCCATCGACCATATTATTCGTTCCGTATTCTCTCAGTTCGAATGCCAGACGCGGTTCGCAAGGCGGGATTCTTATTAAGCTTGCTGCAGAACTCTTCCGAGGTGCTAAAAAAAGAACGCTACAAAAGGTGATCGCACCTTAGAAGCGGTCTCCTATTAAAAAAAAAAAAAAGCAACAGCTCGTTGGCCACTCTTCGCCTTGAGCGCGCGTGACAAGCAGGTCGCGGTCACAATAAGCTGCAATTAGCTTCGCAGGAAGGGAAGGGGAAAAGAAAGCTGCGATAAACTTTTCCAAGCGCAAACTTCATCAGGTGTATCCGTGACGGGGACTCGGCGGCCCGAGTTCTCGGAGGGCGTCTCGTTCCTTATATTCACGGGCGCAGCGTGAAGGAGGCACTGCACCTTTTGTCTTTTCTTCTTCTTTTTATCTTTGTTTCTCGTTAGCCGTGACTCTATTTAAGCATGATTGACAGTTCTAATTACGGCGCGCTTATTTAGCGTCCTTCGGACGCCCTGCCCACGGTTTCAGCGATGAGCTTTTTTTTTTTTTTTCCGACAAGAGACCGTCATATTCACACGTATAGTATATTCGGGCTGAAGCGCCGCGGGCCAAGTGGAGCGGCGCTGAACCGCCAGTGTTGCTTCCTCTTCGTGATGATGATTCTGTCGGAAGCGTGCGAATCGGCAACAGCGCGCTAAACTCTCACCCCCTTGTCAGCGTGAGGCGGAGCACGCATCAACGCCTATCACAAACTCGCGGTGGAGGTGCGTGTGTGTGAGAGAGTGCGTGAGAGAGATGATAGGGCTGCTTCGGTGGAGCCGCCAGCAGAATCCGCTTTAGTAAGCGGCACCCCTTTGAGGAGAACCAAAAAAAAAAAATAATAATAATAATGTGCCGTTAAAAAGTTATGCGTATCGTCAAAATCCCGTCGCAGCGTGAACGTAAGTAAGCCGCCGATTGCCGAGACGCGAACCTTGTTCCGTATCTGGTCGGGTGTTGCCTGTACTCCCGGCCGTATGTAGGTATATGCTTGGTGTGTATACATTCGGACCTTCATTTTTTTCCCCTTTTCGGTATCAAGCCTTCTACTTGTAAGGGGTGTCCAAAGTGCGAGCAAAATGGGCCATGTGTAGTTCTGTGTCTCGTCACAATTTCCTTTTCCTTTCTTTTTTCTCGTTTTGCTTTTTATTGGTCCCCTCTTAATGCCTTTTCAGCTGCATGAAGATTGTTGAAGCCACTTATAAGGGAGTATTTCTGGGCTATATGGGCGAAGAAGATGGCGCGCAAAAGCGCGCTCTTTAAAACCATCTAGCTTCTTGCAGTACCCGCCACGGTGGTGTATAGTGGTTATGGTGCTCGACTGAAGGTCGAGGGATCGACCCCGGCCCCGTCAGCCGGGATTCGAAATTTCCGGAAATTTCGGCGGTCCAAGTTTCCGGAGCCCTCGACTACGGATCCTCATAACTATATCGTGGTTTTGGGACGTTAAACCCCAACAATTAATATATTATTAGCTTCTTGCAGTTCTAAGGAAGCGTAACATGAATAGGGAAACAATCCTTTCTAAAAAGACAGGGCGTGCAAACACGGACACAAGAAAGAAGTCAGGACACCACAAACGCCGACTATAGCTCAGCTGTCTGTTATTCTAGGGAAACAATGCTTTAGGATACGGGGGCCCATAGAGAGTGCGCACGCGCAAATTGGGGTAGACAGGTGCAGTAAGTCGCTTATGTGCGCTTGGCTGTTATCGCATTGATTCTCAAATGAGAATATCAGTCGGTTCGCTATGCTTGTCTCAGAATACGGACTCGTTTCCGCCAGCAACAACGGAACCGCCCTGCTTTTAGCCGAAAACTCAATAACCGTGGTAATTATTGCTTGGTCGTTGTGATTTACGGAAGACTTGAGGAAGCGATCTCCTACATCATCATTCATACACAATACGAACATTTTGAGTGGCTCACTCAACATTTTGGGTAACTGTAAGAACTTTTGGAACATTTTGGGTAACTATAGGACGAGGTGTAAACGCGAGAGCCGTGGCTTTGATGGATGCTGCCATGTCTGGTGATGTAAACTTTTTGTGGGCAAGAGTGGGGAGTCCTACTATATGCATATACTTTTAATAATTCGGCCCACACAAAATCGATGCCGTTGGCAAGTCGGGCATGCGTAGTACAGGCTTAAAAACTACACTAAACTTGCGTTCTCGGTGCATCAACTATATTCCTCAACACCAATTACAACCAGTTGTCGTTATCTCGCGAATGGAGTGCTGTAAAACAAAAACTTGGAAGACGCTTGAGCTTCGCCTTCAAGAATAGAACGCGATAGCATAATCAGGCCCCGTTCGCACGCCTTCTCATTCGCTTGTAGGCTTCGATTCTCGGTGGACACCTCAGCCGCACCGCGATGAAAGGAACGTCTGTGCGCGTAACGTTGGTCGTTTCAAGGTATCCTAGAATGCCTATCAAGTACTGTTGCCAAATGCCCACTACGCCATGATTCCCCCTTTTCCGGATTGGCGAAGTACCATTACGCGTTCGTTAGGCAACACGCGCACCAGCTTAGCTGCACGCTTTCTTGATGCTGTTTCTGCTGACGATGGTGACTAATTGTGCCTGAGCGCTTTGTAGTGGGCGGGCCTCTAAACCACCCACTCGTTGCGTAATTCACATGTTTTACGCCTGGTGCGATCCAGCGCTTCTGTCAAGCACAATATTACATGCGTTAAGGAGTCTCCCCACACCATACATGACATTCGTATAGGGTTCTTTCCCGAACGAGCTTCAAGCACTGACGTGGCTGTGTGTGGTAGAGCACCAGCTTGCCACGAAGAAGTTCTGGGTTGGATTCCCACTCGAACTAAAGATTTTTGTTATTTATTTATTTGCATCTCCCTCGAATTTTCGCTCACGACGAGCGACGCCGACACAGGAATTTCTGCGAAACAATCTCTTTAACGCTATCGCGCCAACAAGAACTTGAGCTCCTCGCTTGCCCTTATTCCTCCCACTCAATGATATTGTCTTCTCTCGTGTAACGTGCGTAAGAAGATAGCCACGAACATATCTCGCAACCGTCTGATTTAAATTCAAAATTGCCATGATTCCCATACTACTTGCCTGCTTTCTTGTCGACAGCACTATGTCATTTAATAAAGGCTCCTTATACTAGGCGCCGCCAACGACGAGAGGCAAGATGTAGTGGATGTTGTTCCACTTGTAAGCAGTGAATGTACAGGCGGTGACAAATGTTCAACTGGACACGGAGCAAATGCAAATTTTGGCTCTGTTAATGCACGACGCTTGCAATTTATTGGCTAACTACGCATGTCGCCAGAGCTGTTATATACAGGCTGAAATTTTTTGTTAGGGATTGTGTTACCAGGCCCAGCGAGAACCCAGTTTTTTCGCGAATCTCGTGCCCCATATTCATTTGTTGCTGGCTCTACGTCGTACGAACGTACGCGCGCAAGTGACTCTACAGCGCCAATAGGTGCTCCCTGTCGGGTTACTCCCTGTTGCTGTTGGTGTGTTTAGTAGGTGCCCGCACCCACTTGAAGGCATAACAACTGTTAAAGAGAACGCGTGACCCTATAGAGCGCTTGCGCATTTGCTTCCTTCTGCGGCAAGGGCGCAATCGCCCCGACTTCGCAGTAGATGACTCGTTGTTGGCGCTGGCACCTTTCTGTGCGCATCCGCCACCAGCACTGCCGTATCTCTCCTGTAGGCACTTGTAGCTGGAGCGCCTGCAAAGTGAGAACCGCGCATTAGACTCGACCCTTTATCAGTGGAGCGAACTGCATGCGTGTATACGAGAGTGTCTCGTTCTCGTGCATGCATTGCATCCTTTCAGCGCTGTCGGAAGAAAAGGTTCAGGAAAGCGCACAAACTGGTCAAACAGCAAGTGCTCGTGCGGGTAGCGCTATTTTCAGCAAACAGACGCGTGATCTAACCTTGCGTGCTTCAGGAAATGCAGAACGCCCGGACTCCGCATTGCCTGATTCCCTATAGCCGCGACCGTTATGTGTATATAGGCCGGTAGGATCGGGCCAAATTTTAAGCTGCAACAACGAAGCAGTTCCGCGACGTTTCTTGCGCGTTCATTTATCCACGCTCACTTGTTTCCTTCAAGCCTATCAGCCCTAAACGCGTCGCTGCCCGCAAAGGATCATCATACCGCATGTACCGTTATTTTCCCGGGCGCCATTATACTCGCAGGCTCCAGAACGTGCAACCTGCATGGAGCGATGCACGGAGAGACAGGCGCGTGACGCGTGCGAGGCTTCGTTGTGTTGGCTAGCGCCAGCAGTAATTAGCGGCGGTTTCGCTGAAAAGCGTGACGAGTTCCCTCCTCCGGTGAAAAATGAGCGCGCTCGCGGGACATCTTCGAGTAATGGCGCTTTTCAGAGCACGACAAACTCGCGCGCCTGATCAGGGGCAGAACGCGCGCGCTATCGCGTTTCCGCGCCTAACGAGCTCACCCAAGACAATGAGCCGCAATCATCAGGGCCGCCAACAGCGGGGCACGGAGGGCCCACAGCGGCCACCGGGCGTTTTGCTAACCGCAGAGTCCGTGATGAGGGGCACCCGTTGCCGCGATAAAGGCACCACTGCAATTTGTCCCATTGTTCGGACCACTTTTCGCCCCAAAAGCGGACGCCCTGCTCAGAAGGGGAAGTATGCGCGGAGGCCGGTCAGTTGAAGATGGGGTGAGCGCGGTCACTGGAGCGAAATGGCCGCGCGATCGCTCGCAGCGGCGCTCCTCTGGATGGACCGGCAAGGACACGCTCTATTTTGAGCCCGCTAGCCTCCCCCCCCCCCTTACACACACACTCACAATCATCCCATTGTGCGGATTCACCGGAGGATCGGCTGCCCGAAAACAATGCACCCGGATACAAACTGCAGCACGTGCCAGTAATGGGCGTTAAGCTTCGCGACCAATGACCTATGGAAAACGTGCTAGCGAGAGATGCGTCGCTCGGAGACGGGCACTCGCCCATTACTCGCGCCCACATTTGGTCCAGAATGAGAGACCTCCTCGGTGTGTGCTCAAGGTGTTTGCAGCGCGTAAATATAGGCGGCGGCGGCTCCTGCTGCCGCCATGCCCGCCGAGTCTTGGACTTCGCCTTGCTCGGCTCCGACGGAGATGCTGCCGAAGCTTGCAATTGCATCGGCCCAACTCGTCTATATGTGACCACCGCTACTTTTGCGGTTCTGCTTGCGTTCATCTTCCTGTGGTTAGAGTTGTTCATCGGTCTAGCAGATTGCAGGTTAGTGCGAAGCACATGCAATGCTGCCATGCACAATTAGTAAACGGCACAGACGGCTGTAGCACTGCGATCTGTAATTTGAAATCTCCGCAGCATCATCCTTCCTCGCAGTTTGCAGCAAATGCCTGTGTACACACTGTGGCCCGCATGCGGAGGTGGGTAAATAACAGAAGCCCTAATCCGTGCAGCCCCCCCCCCCTCCACTCTATCGGTCCGCCTACTTTCTACTAACTGCTTCTGTCGTCTATATACACCTTATCACAATTCACGGATAAAAGTTGCCGTCGACAGATTTCTCGTTCTTTATAAGCAGCGGTGGTCTACACCTGCAAAAATGCCTTTGTGGCGCTGCAGGCACTTGGATAAATAAAATAAAGTAAGGTTACGAAGTTCACTTTGCATCTCCGTGTTTCACACCGGCGAAGCCTGAAAACTGGGGGAGGGTACTGGGTGCAACGCGGCAGGAGGATGAGGGGGGGGGGGGGGTGTAGATGTGATGACTCCAACCCGACGGGTGTTGGCCTTTTGCGGGCCTCGCAGTAGAGCCATGGTCACGGGCGGTCCCGATGGCCTCTTCTCAGCCGTCGGCGGCAGGTGTGAAAAGGCTGGCCAGCGTTGAGCGCGTAATTGCGCTCATCCATCACGGTGGAAGCGCACACAGCCGAGCCGAGAGAGCGGGCCGCCGCGGCTCGTTAGCCCGCGCGCACGGCGGGCTCGCGATTCTGCTGCTGAGTCCACGAGTGCAGTAAAAGCGCCGCCAGCCCCCTTGTCCCCCCCTCATTGACAGTGCTATGATACGTGGACGTTGCGTGCCGGTCTAAGAAACCTAGGTCGGAAGCGTGGATTGTTCCGGCACGTGCTCACAACGGCTGGGCGTTACCTGCGCGTTTAGCGAGAGTAAAGGCTTTGTAATCGCCCAGAAAGGTGTTTTCACATTACACACACTCTCTCTCTCTCTCTTTCTCTTTCAGTGTTTTGAGCACTGAACGGGAGGAAGTGCACTACGGGCATTTGACACTAAGCGGGATAATGGGGGAAAATAATGCTAAACAAAAGCTTTCAGCAAAAGGGCGATGATAGAGGATACAGTTGATGATTGTTCAGTCAGTCTTCCCGCAACCTGTAATACACGGAATCCGGCAGACAATGAAATGAACTGGACGACCTGCAAAATCCTGAAAGTCGGCTGCCCTGCTAAACTGGAGCTTTGTAACTCGCTTTCGCAAATGGTTTGGTATGATTTAAAAGTAGGGTCAGTGGTATTTCACATGCATGGAAACAGAAACTAGACTTCAGTTTGGATGCATCGTAGATCGCGCGTATACGCTTAAAGGGGTACCGACACAATGTTTCGCGGCCGAGATAGCCTGTGGGATCGATTCCGATGAACATGCTCATTTCATCTGCAAAATACCAACAGCGAATATAGCTTGGAAGTTATTTTAAATCAATTTTGAAGTTTGCGTGAGTGATCCACATCCTCGAGCTACTGACACCCTCAAAGGGGACCCTTGGGGCCCCCTACTTCCCTCACGTGACCACGCTGCAACAAGTTATGATGACGTCATAGCCGCCATGTTTTTTTACCGCGTTCGCTCTAGCAGCCTACTTCTCGGCGGCTGCTCGCGAACCGCGCGGAAGGGCGTCACAGTTCTGTGTGCTGACGTGATCGAGCGCTGCACCCGCTGGGTGGCGATAGTTGCACCCGGAGGCTTGTCATTTTTGAAACCGAAACTGACACGGGTCGGTAATGAGGAACCTGTAATTAATTATCTGTAGCGCGCAGCAGCAAACGATGTGCCGTGTTATGACTAACAGGCCCCCAGCGACACATTGCAGCAAAAAAACGCAAGGCCAAATTTTTTGCGTCAGTACTGTTTGAAAGTTGAGAGGCTCTCCCGACTGCGCTGGTTTCCTCGCGTCCAGGCAGGCGGTCGCAAACCTCGTCTTCAAGAACAGCTGCTGTTGGAGGGAACCGGACTGAGGAGCTGAAGAAGCGTACAAGTACAAGAGGTTTATTTACATTTGTACAGTTTGACAGTTCGTTTCGGAATGCGTTTCTCCTGCATTCGTTGGGGTCTTTTACCCCCTTAGCGGTCCCTAGATGACAGACCTAGGGAAACAGGGGACTATGTTTCCATTCAGTCAGGTGACGAATCCTGCGGGTCACTTTGCTGGCACCGCCCCCAGCACACACACACACACACACACACACACACACACACACACACACACACACACACACACACACACACACACACACACACACACACACACACACACACACACACACACACACACACACACACACACACACACACACACACACACACACACACACACACACACAACCCAAACACGCGTATTGTTCCCGCAACGATGTCGCATCGAGGGAGACATGCCTCTAGCATGCGGGGTGTGTGGCGAGTCCCTCGTTGCGCTCCCCGGGCCGAGCACCCATGCTGTCGAACGGCGGCCGCAGGCCAGGCAAATCCACTGGTATGCGTCTGGGCAGCTGGCGCTGATTTGAGCGTAAGCGGCCTATCAGCTGGAGACGCTCAGCGCGGTGGTCCGAGGTCCGTCTTCGGCAGAAACTCGGCGACGCGGCCTTTCCTGGGGCACAAAGGCGCCATGTGTCGCATTTCCGCTCCGGCACCAGCGACAATGGTGTTGTTTCGAGCAATTGCAACCATGCACCTCCTGGTGTATGATAAACAGCCGGCGTCTTCGCGCTCTTCCTTATCTCTGCAAAGGGAGGCGGCTGCCTTTATGCCGTCCCGGAGCCCCGTGGCAAAGGGTGGCTCGCCGGTCGCAACAATACCTCTTAAAAGGCATATAGCGAAGAATAATTCCAGATATATTATTAAATTACCCTTTACAATGATACATACATACATACATACATACATACATACATACATACATACATACATACATACATACATACATACATACATACATACATACATACATACATACATACATACATACATACATACATACATACATAAACGAAAATGGACGTAAACAAAACAGTTCTGCAGTCAAACTCGCCGTGGCGTCACGCATTTTAAGAGCGGCTGCTTGGACTTAACTAAACTTCTATCGTTAAAGACAGACTACATCTTATTTCAAAGAAAAAAAAAAACTCCTAGGCATGAACTCTGCAAGATTCTAGTGCTTTTACTGAGCTGCAACAGCCCATACAACTTCGAAAAAAGAAAATGCTTCGTCATGATTGCGTACACCGTTGCTGGCATTCCGGCACGAAATTTGAAATATCACGTTGTCCCGCATTTTATCTTCAAACAATTAGGCTATTAACTTTAATAGAACTAAATGAGATATTTTTAAAGAGTATTTTATCAGTCTAAAGAGACTTGGTGTTTCTCTTCATGTCCCTTAAAGATCCGGTGCGCGCTCTCCTGAAGGAGCTCTAACCCACAGTTCAACATGCATTTTTTTTTTTTCATTAACCCGCATTGATTGAGCACGATGTAGCATTGCAGGCGCTTTTGCATAGAGAAACCGATGGATCATTTAGTTCCGAAGCTCATGTGCAGAGCCAAGGTGGACGTGCGTTGACGGGTAACAATATTTTTTTTTAATATTGCTAATGTGCTAATGAACTGCTCCGTGATTGCGCTTCACTCTGTAATGGTGCGAGCTGCAGAAATTTCGAGACATCCGCCCGGCCAAGAAGTAGATTCAGTCCATCATATACGCCCCTCTAACAATTCGCGACAATCTGGATTGTAACGCCACTGTATTTCTTGGGCAGATTATATATGAACGGCTGCTGTGAATTTCACAATTGAGAAATAGGCTCGCAAGTGTACTCGGAACGATTTTGCCACCACAGTGATCTGATAGGCCTTGTACTTTTAATAGGAGGAATAATATACGTGTATTTACACGCAATTTACAAGTACCAACCGAGAACAGTGGGTCGGCCCGGCCCTAAACGCACTTTGATGTCCGTGAAAATGGCGGGGCGGGTGGTTATGCCACATTCACTTCCCAGGAAGGGAGCAGCTTGTTGACACTTCAAGATGTGCGTGACGTTCTTTGGACTTTCTCGCACTGCTTTGCCTGATCGGAGGACGTTTTCCGGAGAAATGAGAGAAAAGGCTGGTGTTTACCTTTTCCCTACACTACAGGCAGAAAGTATACGGCCAGTTGGAATGGACGCGTACTTGAAGTCGACGCGGGAAACAACGGCAGATATAACGACACCGGACGAGCGCCCCTACGGTCATCTTTATTTCTGTTACAATCTCTTGCCGCGCTTATTTCAAGCTTGCAATGCACTATACTACGTCTTTGAAGTTTTCGTCTTCATCCTTCTTCATCTTCGCCTCTCCTTTTTTGTATCATTTTTTTTTTTCTGGCCGCTTTTTAAGTGTAAACCTCGGGATCCTGACCACACTTGCGCGTCGGCGCCGTACAAGCGACTATTAATTAGTAGACGCAGAGCGCTTCTGTAACCTGACTGCTTCGTATAACAAAAGTTGTTCCCCTCTTTTCTCTACCGATGGCGTATCGTGAGGAGAGACGCCCAAGATTCGAGAGGAAAACTCGATAACCTGCCAGATATCGGCGTGGACAACTGAGAAGCTGGGCGAAGCTAGAGCAATGTTGTGCGCCCAAAATGCACCCCACTGTCCCGTGCACAACAGTGGGAGCACTTTAAATTTCTAAAATGTCTCCATCTACAATGCCTCATTGGTACAATTACGCAACAGCATGCCTTGCCAGCTAATTGGCATGCACTCATGATGTACCGGCAGGGTAGGCGAAATACTCCGAGTAAGTAACACTCTATATTCGATATTGCGAATAGAGGTGTGCACGGGCTCCGGGTAGCCCGAAAGCCCGAGCCCGACCCGGCCCGCGGGCCGGGCTCGGGCGGGCCGAAGTACTTTCACCACGGGCCCGGGCCGGGCTCGGGCTACTAGGAGTTTTATCGGGCCGGGCTCGGGCCCGGCGCAAAGCCCGACTCAAGCCCGAAATATAGAGAAGGAGCGGGAATTGTTTTCCAGCAGGCATACAGCGCCTTTTCCGCGACCGCCCTTTACCGCTTTTCCTTTCCATTCGCTACTTTAAACAAAAGGGGAGCAGGTAAAGCACTGCCTCTGTTGCACTCCCACAAACAGAGATGTAACACCACCTGAGCTAGTGACGGCGCCACGGGAGTGTTCACGTTAGATTTAAGGCCAAATCCCATATGAGTGAAAATGCACGCGACAGCGACCCGACGAGATCGCCTTCGTGCAAGCTGACGCTTGCATTGCCATACCCCATACACGTGACGGCTTTGGCGAGCGAACTCCATTGTTGCTGGCATGAGGCCGTCTTCGTTGAAGCCGGAATCGTTGGACTGCTTGCTGTTTTTGCACGACAATTTGTAATCTGTGTATTATAGGCTGTTCTTCGTGTGTCGTTTGGTCATATTTGATATGCTCAACAAAATGCCAAATTACCGGAAAACGATTTTTGTTTTCGCAGCGAGCCTTCAAAAAGCCGGGCCGGGCCGGGCCTGGGATTGTGTTTTCGTACGTCGAGCCGGACCGGGCGGGCTCGCAGCCCTTTGCCGTCGGGCTCGGGCGGGCCTTCGACGAAGTCAGCGGGCCCGGGCCGGGCTCGGGCTCGGAAATACGGCCCGTGCACAGCTCTAATTGCGAATACTAGTAGGCCAAAATAGTCTCCCTTTGGTTTTCTTCGCCCGGTAATTTAACTTGCCCTGCTCATTCTTCCTTTCTTCTTGCAACTCCCAAGCGGCTGCTCACTCGTTAGTCGTTGAAGGTGCGGCCTGTCCCTTCTTCTCAACCTTTCATTCCGCACACAACCACAAACAGAGTCGACACTGCCAGCCATATGCACTCCCTGGCGCCGCGGCCCGTCCATGTTGTTCGCGCCTCACTTATGATACAAGTAGCTTTTCATTCTTTCTTCCTACCTCTCCCCCAATATGTGGTGCGTATAGTACAGCACATCGCATGTGTCAGCAATCGATGGTCCTTCAGAGTAAATATTCCAACATGATATTATTGAAAGGAGGGAACTGACGGCTCGGTTTATCATGGTTTGCTGGATATACAGCGAATCAGGTCCAGAAGTGACACGCATGAGTAATATTCAATCACTATATTTAGAGTAAGTAGGCGTTGTTGTTTACCTCATAAAGGTATGTGCGTGTGAAGAGAGAGCAAAATGAAAGGGAAAGGCGGGGAGGCTAACCAAGCAAGTGCTCTGTTGGCTACCCTGCACCTGGGGTGGGGGAATGGAGGAGATAAGATGCGGAAAAATAAGGAAAAAGATGAAATGAACAGTTAATGCGGATTAGCAGCGTGGTTTTCTGGGCCAGTTGGTACATGATGAGTAGAGAACAGCTCCGGCAAGTTCCAAACGCGAGCACAAGAAGTCCTGTGCGTTCCTTGTTCTTGTGCTGGCGTATGAAACTTGCCGGAACTCTTCCCTACTCAGTTAATGCGGACACACACAACACTGACTCGCGCTGGTAGTTCACAAACTCTCGTGAAGTCCGGTCGTCTTCAAGTAGCACAATAGCACTTTCGTGGCCTGGTGTACGCACGGAATCGTGGGAAAATATGCGGCAAAATTGGCACGTGCGTATCAGGGGTCGAATTCAGGGAGCTTCTCTTTGCCATTAATCGACCGCCTTCGTTAATGGCAGCACCCGGCGTCAGCATTAGCTAAAATTTTTATTTTACGAACAATGTTCGCGTGAGATGGTCTTATACATATGGACTCAGATCTCGAATTGCCTCTGAGATTTCGTCGCTCGTCCTCAGCCAGACATGCGGTATACGCGAAAGTCGTTCCATGTGTTCTGGGCTGTGCTGTCGGTGCTGATGGTCACAGATACTTCCTTTTTTTTTGTACGCCTGCGTTCGTGTGTAGTGCTTTTGAATGTAAATTTTCCCCCTTTTCGAGTTTCTTTGGCAGTTGAGTAACAAATTCGCGATTTTGGAATAGCCGGCTCTTTCACATCGAAATAAACTTAAAGAAAAGTTCATCCTAGCGAATTGTATTTAGAGCGTTGACACGACATGGAGTGTATAAGCAACCCCGACTATGCCGCTAATTATACTTCTTTTTTTTTTTTCTTTTTCGCCCGCATCAGAATGTATGGCATGGTTTTAATAAGAAACGTGCCCTGCGCGGACCTTCTTATCAGCCGCATAAATGGTGTAAAGCCACCGCGGCGTGTGTATTTCTCCGTTTGGTGCGATCCGGCCTTCTACGTGACTTACCAACGCTCGTGTGTCACAAGACGCCAAAGAAAAGATCAAAAAAAAAAAAGAAAAAGGTTTGCGACCACAACCACACGTATAATGCTCCTTAAATTGTTTTTTTTTCTTTTTCTTCTTTTTTTTTTCGTCGCGGGCCACCATGGCACATAGAGCGCGCGCGCCTGATTCCCACGCACCGATTTCGGGCGCCGTCCGACAGGGGCGGCATCGCCTCTTCATTTTTTTTTTTTTTAATTCCCCCGCGTCGGTGGGCCGTGGTGGGAAGGAAAACAAGATCGAGCTCGGAAACGCGGTTCGTTCGGTATCGCGGGGACGCCGCAAGAAAAAAAAAAAATCTGCACAGCGTGCTTTTTTGTACACTCCGCGGGTGATTAAACCTCCATCGATCTGAAAATGGATTAAACGCCGGCGAAGAAGAGAGCCGCTTCGCTCTCCTTTCGACGCCCTCGTACCTCTCCTTCATACTGCGCCTGCTCTTTTTGCGCTGCCTCCGGAGCTCCGTGCGCGCGTCCAGAGGCTTTTTTTTTTCTTCTCTTCTTCTTGGAGACTGCTGCACCGAGCAATTTGCGCCGAGAAAGAAACACGCGAATTGCCCGCGCGTACGGAAGCGCGAAATCATCCGCGCGCGTGGCGCGAGAACGTTTTTTTTTTTTTTTTTTTGTCCCTCCCGTTTTCGATCATTTTTCCCCCCTTTTCTGTTGATCGCGTTCATTTGTGGGAGGCGTAACCGTTCCGTACACGTGTCATTTAACGGCGCAAAGCCATAGCGCGGTGTCCTTTCTCCGGTGTGGTGCGCACGCGTATGCTTAAAGCGGGGGGCTTCGGAGGAAACGCATCTTCGATCTGAAAGTGACAACGCCGTGTGCTTTGCAGCTCGCTTTGTGTAATTACAGTACGCAGACGGTTTGCGAGAGTCGCGAGTCTCCAACCGCGCGAATTTTACGGGAGGTAAGCTTTTTTTTTTCTCTCTCTCTCTTACGTCTATCTCATTCGATCCCTTTCGCACGGTGTTTAACGAAAAGGCAGGGATGTGGCGTTTTCTGTGATCCTGACAGTGTTCATACAAGTGACAGCGCTGTTGTTGTTTGTTTAAAATCGTTCAAAATTTTAAATGATGTGTATAGGCACTGCTTGGTACAGGGACTGAAGGCGGTATCAAAAGAAAAGCAAATGTTTTTATGTGTTAGCCCATACGTGTGTGCGGAGGGAATCGTGACGTTGGTTAGAGTCTTGTAAGAAAGCGCACGGGACACGGTTTACTTCGCCGAACCGACGTTTGACCATTTCCGCGCTCCCGCTGAAGAGATATCGACTTGACGTTCTTATTATGCTCCTAGGTCACATTATTTGCCGGCGGCAAGTTCCAACCTCGCGTATAACTAGCACGTTACAAAATATTGCAGTTTTAGCGTTAATGGTTGGCGGTCGCGTTTACGTATGCATTACGACGCCACAATGTGGCGTTCTGCTGTAAGATCTGCCCTAGCCTTGTTCTACTTTACGTGTTTATATATTCTACATGCATCAAAGAACAAAGTTCTTGGAATGGGGACAAAAGTAATTCCCACCAGAAATAGGAGACGCATGTATCTGCATTTGAAAGTTATGACCGTACAGCATTATACTTTACAAGTGGTTTTAATATATACCAAGTTTGTTAATACAGTCACCATGCATAGTCCTAGAGGAGTCACTATACGATACAGCTATTTGTACGAGCTTACTACAAGCCAATCGTCATGCTGGATATGTTAATAGCGAAGACGGCCAGCCAATGGTAAACAGCACTTAACGAATGAAAAGCTTCGCTAATTTGGTCCCAGTGTCGGAATTTACAATATTTCCTTGGTAAGAGCTGCTTTACAGTGGCCGCGAGCGCCTTCGTCGGAAAGTGTCTGCTATGACGTTGCGTGTTCTTAAACCGCTTCTAATGTACGAACTGCTTTGTATCAGTGTATTCACCCGCCTGTTGCGTGCCAACCTGTAAGTGAATACGGTGCCCGGGCCCTGATTGATAAAGCAGCGTATGAGTTGGAGAAGCGTGATGGCAGCCACATATGGTACAATTCCGTTGCATTGCGTTGAGATTACAGAAATGGTAACTGCTTTCGCGATGATGGATCAATCATTTGTAATTTAGGAACAGAACTTCAGCGCAAATGAAGACGGACCACGAAGACTAGAAAGACAAGGACTGGCGCTTATCTAACAACTGCTTTACTCTTCTCTCAGCATCGCATATATATGCCACAACCACAATCATTGCATGCGCACGTATTGCACACGTAAAAACATAGATATTACGTATGCAATACGAAGCTACGCGTGCGCATGCAATGATTGTGGTTGTGGCATATATATGCGATGCTGAGAGAAGAGTAAAGCAGTTGTTAGTAAGCGCCAGTCCTTGTCTTTCTAGTCTTCGTGGTCCGTCTTCATTTGCGCTGAAGTTCTGTTCCTAAATGCTATGTACCAACTAGGCCCAACAAAAGTTTTACTGAAGTTCCAATCATTCGTAAGCAATCACTGTAGTTATCTAGATGTGTCAAGAAGATACCGTGATGCTCATAGGTGTACGTAGGGCTATTCCTTAAAGGGGGGGGGGGGGGTCACCGAGCCCCCCCCCCCCCCATTGGTTGAGTCCGAAACAAACAAGCTTCGCAAATGAAGCGACAACGTGCTTCCCACAACGGCCTGCCTTTGGTCCCCGGCATTTCGGGGGTAAGCGTGGGGAGTAAACAGTTCTTGGAATGCAATATCAATCATCATTGGCGTCCATTATCGTCAGAAACCTGCATGGCTATGCCACTGTACTTTAAACAATGACGGGACAGATCCGACTGAGCAATGGTATGGGGCGCCCTTCTTAGATGATTGGGGGTGGTCTGCGTCCTCCTCCCTTTGCGCACGCCTGTGGTGGTGCTAACTGACACAGCCCGCCTGTGAAAATTCGGAAATGACCGACGCCAACAAAGAAAAGCAGTTTCTTTCGATTGGGCCGCTAGACGTCGAGGTCTGCGCTTATCAGTGCTTTTCTGCGCGTATGCCTTGCATCGCAATCACTATAAACATGCATATTTTTATCAATCGCTCGCCATCTCCATCGCTTGCGGTGTTAGGAAGTCACACAGTGCACTGCCATTGTGTGTGTACATGGTGCTTTCGATTGCTTTTTTTTTCCTTGTTTGTTGATTCGATATAATTTTAGTTCCATCTGGGCAGCAGCACTCACATTTCTGTGGAGGCGAAATGCTAGAGGCTCGTGTACATGGATTCATGTGTATGTTAAAGAACCCCAGGTGGTCGAAATTTCCGGAGCCTTCCACTACAGCGTGCTTCATAATCATATAGTGGTTTTATCACGTAAATCCCTGCAATTATTATTCGATGTCAATTTAATGATGCTTGGTTGATGCTTGATGCTAACGCAGCCCACCATCCCATGTTTTTACATCTAAATAAACAGAGAGAGAGAGACGCAGTCCAATCGATCGTAAATTGTGCACCTGCAACTGAGGTTCAAACAGCGCGACTTAAACCAAGAAACAAATAGAAGCGCTGCTCCGTGACTGCATTCGAAACCTGTCTTATCAGCAATAGCTCGTTGCAACAACAGCCAATCACTGAGGCAGGTGCTCTACCTCCGCACTTTTCTGCTTGCAAATCTGCGCGCGCGCATGCATGCTCAGTCAGAGCACGTCCATGATGCCACTCATGCAGGTGCGAGTCGTGAAAAAGATACAGCGGCGGCCAATTTCGGCGGACGTTTCGACAGATGCGATTTGTCGAGCGCAGTCCCAGCTCGGGGGCCCGCGGCAGAAAACCTTGCAGGTGCTTGCGGATTATAGCCCGCCTAATTGGCTACGACCGGACGGGTGTCATTGGGACGCAGCTGGGCATATCATTATGCCATGTCCGGGCGTGATCACGTGATTGTGGAGGTGTGTGCATGTTGGTGTGCAATGTGAACACCACCATCTATTTCAAGCGTGGACCGGCACCTCATTATTCGAGTGCACATATCGCGCGGCGTTGCTGAGGCTTTCCCCCAAACGCCACGCGACGTGGAGTAACCCCTAAAAGGCAAAAGTGGTAGCGCCACCTCGCGTCCGCTGCTTCAAAAGTGCCCGGGCGGCACCCGCGCTTCTCGCCGGCCGACGCTCCGAGCGAAACGTGCCGCGGCAATCAAAGAAACGAGACTCATTTGTGGCCGCGATCCCTTCATTGCGGTGTGCTTCTGCGGCGTCCGCTGACAGCGCGGGGAAGCCGGCCTGCCGCGGAGCGGGTACTCTTCGCGTCGCTCTCGGCGGCTCTGCCTGCCCACGACTTTTCCCTGTCTGATTGTCAGCCTAGTGGCATTGATAAGGCGAAAGTGCTGTGCGGGTCGTCATGCCCGAGAATTTATCGCTGCTAGCAGCTGTATATATATTAGCAGTACGAGATTCGGAAGTTCACAACCGGAGGTAAGACCAAAAGAAGGCAAAGATGTAGCGCCCCGTTTGTTAGGAAGACGTGCTTGTTTAAAGATGAAAACCACGTTTGTCTACCTTGTTTCCGCCAACGCCACAGCCAAGGGCTTCTGGCACGCGACCGGACGCCGGCCCACAGGATGATCTCTCTGATGTCGATATACTTGTATGCCTGCAAATATATTTTGGTCCTTTTCATCTTGCAAGCCACTCCATGGCAGCGATGGTTCGCCAAGAGACGACAAGGTGGTACGTTTGCTAGCAGCGATGCTGGTGGCCAAGCATGAAACGACGCGCCAGCATCCCCCAAAACAGGCCAACCAGCCCGTCAACTACCAGAAACAGTCGCCTTCGATGCCAACATGCACGGTGACTCTTATCGTTGTGGTGACGCGGGGCGAAGAAAAAAAAAATGGGCCTGCGTGGTACACGCAGCACAGTCACAGCGAAAGCTGGAGGAGTGGCCTTTCTAGAGCCCGTTGTGAACTCTCCTGGGGTGACTACTACAACTACAGTTGCAAGGTACTCGCTACGCCATAAATCATCGTTATTTCGGAAAGTAGGGAAATACCTACTATGTCATTATTCATCATTCTGTGGAGGAGCGTGGTACCCGCTACGCATCTGTGAGGCATCATGGGCACTTCGTTGAGGCTGGGGCTGAAGACGATGAAGAATTATGGCTGAGCCATTTGTAATGGGTTGGAATCTTTAAAGCACCCACTCGTTACGCAATTCGCATTGTGTGACGCCTGGTTGTTATCTTACTCTTCTAACAGGCATATATTGCATCTCTTAACGCGATTCCATGGCCGACATGAAGCATGTCTGGGTCTTTTTGCGACAGAGTTCCAAGCACCGGCGCGACTGGGTGGTAGAACGCTCGACTGCCCCGCAGAGGGCTTGGGTTCGAATCCCGCTCGGTCTTGGATAATTTTTTCTCATTGTGCGTGATAGCGGCTACGGACACCGCCGGTAGCGGCGGCAGACAACCACGAAAATCGGCTGTTGTTGTAATCATATAACCACTTTTGCTGTAAAAGCGACGTTAAGACAAATTCGTACTGTGCCTCTTCGACGTACGTTCAGAACTATGGTTGTGTGCCTTATTTCTGTGCAACGACCTAAGGAAATGACGAGCAGCTTCAGGTCACTGCGCGTAGAAAGAGCGCGTAGTGTCTTCTTCCAGTGCTTCCAGTCTGCACCGAATTGGCTTTAAATGTCCCGGTGCCAACAATGCGCGCTGCGGGCGCCACCTGCGCCTTCTGGCGTCCCTGAGCGCATTTGTGAGTCCCGGCTGCTGGCGCGTCGCCGTCTCAGCCGCCGGCACGCCAGGAGCCTGGCCGCGTCACGACGGCCACCTTTCCCGTCTTCCTGCTCCCCTTGAATGGATGGGGCGTGCGTGAAATGGGCCAGGGCACTCGACCCGATGGATGGTGTGAGCGTGCGATACTGACCCCCCTTCCTCTTTTGATTTATGGTGCGACAGGCAATGGTCGCGTCTCGGAACGCCTGGCTCCCGCTAATTGCAGCCGTGTCGGGTGCATTGCCAGCGAATGGCAGCGAGACAGCCAGAGCACTGTGACGCATAAAACCCGGATAGCGCGCGCACGTTAACTATTGGGCGATCTTGCATTGGTTATCCCGGTATTAATAAGCAGTTCGCGGCTGTGTTCCTCGGACCATGTGGCTTTTGCCGTCAAAACTGTGTCGCACTCCTGTTAAAACGACGCCAAATGGCGCTACGGTTTGTTAGATGCTCTTCGAATGGAATGTCTTGCAGCACGGGCCCGGTTCGATTTGAATCCAGGAACTATACTCCCTCTCAGAAGTTCCCTTCAGCACTGAAGGCTACAGGGGTCCTTAGCCAATAGGAAGGGCGATTAGCCCTTCCACATGCATTGATCTGGGCGATTAGCCCCTCCACGCGTACTCATCCGCGTCACGTCGTCTGCTCGGCGTCTGCTCGCACACGTAGAGCGAGTAAAGCGAACAGACGGCATCGCTGAAAAAGAAAAAAAAAATGGCTGCACCCATCGCAGCTGGTGCCCTCTGCTTCCAGTTTATCAACTCGTCATCGCTGCATGACCCGTAAGTTACAAACTGACCCATGTATTTGCTTTAGATTAATGTGCTGACGCTTCGAAGCAATGTAACCGTGACTATATTGCGCTAATTCCAAGAACCATTATCAAATTTTCGGCGCGTTAGGCTTAGCAAGCGTGGATAAAAAAACAGGTGATCTCGCAAATAACGACGAAATGTACCTGATGTTTGGTCCTCAGAGTCAGATGGCACAACGCGATGGCTCATTTCACTATTTATTTGTTGCTGCCAGCGAAGTGGGCGAATAGCAAGCGCAAGTTCGGATCGAAGCTGGCGGTGTCCTGTTGATTTGTAACTACACTTACCAGCGGTTACTGATACAGCAATTAAAGGCACACGACGTAAATGCGAAGAAGAATAAACATATCACGCATCGATGTGGCCTAACACGTGCCAAACAAGTGCAAATGCCTCAACCCTGCCAATTGCAAGGTATTTATATCTGGAACTATGTATTGCTCCGCAAGCGTGTGGCTTGCTTACACCCCGTAGTCTTGGTAGTGCTGAACGGTAGTTTTGAAGATATAAAAGAAGGGGGTATTACTCGAGCGTAGCAACAGTTTCAGATAAATGCTTGCCAGGCATTAACATTGCAATGTTTTTCAATTATTGATATATCACCCTTAAATGGCCGTCTAACAGGCTGTGCCATCCGCCGTGGTGGCTTAGCAGGTAACGTGTGGCACCTCTGATCTCGAGGACGTGGGTTTGGTTCCCGGCCATGGCGGCCGCATTCCGACGGGCGAGAAACGCAAGAACACCCGTGTACTTGGAGTTATGTGCACGTTAAAGAACCTCAGGTGGTCAAAATTAATTCCGGAGTCCCCCCCTGCGGCGAGTTTGTGCCATATAAGACCCCGGAATTTTATTATGCTTTTATCTTTTTTTTTTTGACAGATTCAGTTATATGTCGAGACGCGTTGAAACGCGTTAATTTTCATCGACGCCAAATTCTTTTATCGCGCACTGGGTCAGTGGTGGCAAACTGAGGCGCACAGTTTTCGTACAAGGATATATACGAAAGACAACGTAACCTTTTTGCCAGGACGGCTCTATAGTACGGGGTCGCACTTGTGGCCGATGCTTTGCTTCGGCTCTAAGTATACCAACTCTTTCATAGTCCCGCATACAAGGGTTTGTCGCAACTGTGCTTGTTCCCCCGATACGACATCGATCAGCTTCGCATTGCCTGGCGGGTCGCCATTTCGCAGTACGTGGGGAGCAAATCGGTATGCATCAGCACTCTGCAGTGGCCGTCTCCTGGTTCTCGCTAATCGCCAATGCGTTAGACGCATAGTAAGCAGAAAACTATGTGACCTTTGAAAAGAACAGCGAGCATGAGAAGAAGTCCGGCGCTGCTCTGATTGCCGGCGCAGGCGAGAACGAGCGGCCCGCGAAAGCCTGGTGCCATGGGCACGGAACCGACGATTCCGTCTCGATTTATTCCCGCCTACCCAATCACTCATCGCGCTGGGACAGAGAGAAATGCGCCCGCAGAGGCGCACAGAACACACGGTATACGCTTTTTTTTTTCTTGTCTCTCTCTCTCTTCGCTAATTCCCGAAATGGATTGATGCCCAACGGAGGTCGTGCATGGCGCGCTCGATCCAGATTTCAGTCACGCATCTGGAATTGATTGGCTCGCTCTCTTTAAGGAGACAGTGGTTGCACAAGCGGCGATAAGGGATTTGGCCCTATCGGTTCTTCCACAGAGGCCGCTCAGGCTCGTATCGCTGGAGACGCACGTGAGAGCACAGAAAACAGCAACAACTTAATGCGAGATTTGTGCCCCGTGATCGTACACGATACGCGTGTACGCGTCGGTTCGCCAGAGTGTAACTTAAGCGCCAAAAAAAAAAAAAAAGAAGAAATGCTTTTTCTTCGTCGCCGGCCAGATAACTAGAGCGATTGGTGTAACAGGACTTGTTTAGGAACTGCGCATTGACACTTACTTGAGCTTCTGGGCGGTCTGTCGCCCAACCTCACTGGCCAATCTTTGTTACGCCCGATCAAAAGAGTCGAATCTCTTCGCCTTTCGCCCACATGCCCAGCCCCTTCGTCTGCGCATGACACCATTCAATCCATTCAAATGCTCATTACAGGCCGGATTACTCTATTATACGGCCCGCAGCCTTGCTTAACGCAGCTGGCAGAGCGCTTACGAGTGCTGGCGTTTGCATTGCAACTGATTCGTCTTATTTCGTTACAATGAGTTGCTGTTTAGTCAGGAAGGCGTGGAGACTATAAGGCCGGAGAGTAGGAAGGGCTCGTTGCTTATTCATCACTAAACTAAATCAGCGAGAGAGAGAGAGAGAGAGAGAGAGAGAAATGCTTGGGACGAAATCTCGACAGCTTCTAAACGCACGTAAATGCGATAAGTTTGGTTGGCGCCAATGAACGGGTGCAGCGGGCGATCTGCGAGTCGTCGCACAGCAGTGGCTGCGTGGAATCCGAAACAAAGGGTCACACTCCCTGCACGTGCGTGGCGTGTGTTCAGTCGTGCGGAAAATAAAATAAAAAGAGCCAGCGTGTATATACAGGGCGACGAAGCGAGGCTCTTTTTCGCAGATAGGCAGTCGGCGTTCTTTTGAATGCCTCGCCGCAGAAGCCGCGTCCTTTTCATTCGTGCGCCCTCGCCATCTTGGGCACGGCCGAGCCGGGGACTCGCGAGCCTGAGGGACCGAGACGAGCGCCACGCGGCTTATCGCGCCCGTTGTATCCTCGCGATGCCAGGATCTCATTCGGCGTGTGTGCAAAAGGCCGCCGCGCGTCGTGTCGGCTCTTCCCTTGACCTAGAAGAAGCTTCCGCACGTCCCTCTGGCCGTCGTCGTTTTGTCGGCAGATGCTGGTCAAAGCGGCGCGATGCGCCGCGCGCCCGGCCGGCACTGCTGAGTGCATTGTACGCGCGCCATAGCCCAGGCTAACGAAATGGCCCGCCTACCGCAGCTGCGAGAGGCAGATAAGGAGAGGAAGAATGGGGGCAATTCCACGCCGATCGTGAGGGAGGCCGGGTATAAGCAATTATGTCGTTTGACCCTCTGTGGTTCGGGGCAATGACTGAATAAGGCAACTGCGGTTGCATTTGAGCAGTTATTCCGCGATAATCTGGCCGAATTTACCATTTGTTTTTCAACTTGCGGTGGACGATCGTGCTTGCCTTCGGAAAGCATGCCGCGGCAAGCTCGATATTTCCCGCGTTCCATGAGTGAGCTTTTTTTTTTCTTTATTTAAGTATATAAACGGTGCGACTAAACACGTCAGCGGAATATATAGTGTTAGCGGAACGATTAAACACGTCAGTGCTGAAGGCTCGAAAGTGAGAATTGAACCCTGGTCAGTAATCGTTCGTACAATGTCCCTGCAAAGAAACGTTGTAGGCTGTATTCGGTGCTACAACTTAGATTCCATGCAATAATTCAACTATGATGTGCACTTCACCTATTATATACCTACTGAGCTTCTGCACATAATGTGTACAGCATTACGGGCAACTCATTGCTGCGTGGGAGACAATGATCCTCGTCCACGTGTGGTCTAAGACAAGCGTCATCATCTTTCTATGCATGTCCCCGTCCTCTCTTTGCAACAACAATGCACATCGTATGAGCTGCTGGCGCTTTGTTGCAATGTGAACGGAAAAGAGATGCGTCGGCTGTCCGGCACGGGCCGTGCCCTACACCGAGGCATATATAGAAGACGCAAACAGCGCATTAAAGCCCACGCGGGAAGCGGATGGTGCTCCCATGAATATGATCTCGAGCGTGACTGCACCAAGCGGAACCTGCAGAGCGATCTTTTCGCGGGCGTGTTCACGCTGCTCGGCTGGCCGTTTGCTTTTGAACTGGTTCCGGAGATTAATGAATCCCCGGTGGTCGAGCCTCGGCGCATGCGGCCGATGAAGCTGCCCGTAAGACATTAAGAACTCAACGCTGCCAATTACTCTCGGCTCGGCTCTTTCTCTATCTTCATCAGCGCGACGTGCGAACGGAGGCGTTGGTTTAGGAACTGGGTGTCGATTCGAAAACGATGCCACTTCAAGGCGGCGGTGGGTCGGCAATCGAATAGCTCCTGTAAGCAGCATTCGCGGCTCCGCGTTTCCTTCGCGCTGTTTGTCGAGTTCCCTCCCTCTTCAATACTTGATAGGGGTCAAGTGTCATGTATACGCTGTGGTCAAGCCCACCTTTGGACGACGGGCTGCCTGTTTTCTGAGCGTATCACGATGACCGGGGCCGCCTGTAATACGTGCGCACTTGAGTTCTTGTCATTTGCGGCCCCTATTACAAACGCATGCGTGTCAAACTCAGCCGGTGACTGTCGCTGACTGTTCGTCACCCATGGGACGGAGGAACAGATGGGCGATCGGCTCGATTATTCGCTGATTCAGTAGATTCGAAGAAAAAAAAAAGGCGATGCATCATTTATATCACCATCCATGCACGTGACGCATCTTCTTTCCATTGATGAAAATATGTCAGTCGCATTATGTGAACTTAGCCAATACGGACGCTTGGGCGAGTTCGTTATCTTTCCTAAGCATTATATGAGCAATCTATAAATTAAAGCCCTATAGACATGACGCTTTCTTACGATAAACTATACACATTTTATTATGCATATATAAGCGAAATCACTAAAGCAGAACTAAATGATCTTATAATTAAGCCAGACTGATCAGCATGCCTAGTGCAGTTTACAGGATAGTTTGAAAGTGGTCACAGGTCTCGGCCGCTGGCCCGAAGGTCGCGGGTTCGATCCCGGCCGATGGAGGTGAAATGCTATCGAGGGCCCTATATATACACTGCGATGTCATTGCACGTTAAGGAACACCAGATGGTAGAAATTTCCGGAGCGCTCCACTACGGCGTGTCTCGTAATCATACCGTGGTTTTCGCACGTAAAACCACAGCAAATGCTATTCTTATATGTCGGGCGGCAGCTCGGAGAGTTACAAATAAATAAACGAAGAAATACAAAGAACCATGACGCAAGCGATGGAACAAAACAAATGTTACGCTTAGCATTAAGATACAGGAAGACAGTGATGCGCATTAGATGGCAATGAGTGTGTAGCCGATATCGTTGTTACCACAGGGCTGGGCAAGGTGACAGGCCGTGTAATGTATAGGGCATGTAAGCAGTTATCTGTTAGAATGGATGCGACGAGAATGGACGGGCAGTTGGGGATTGCAGAGCATTAGGCTATATGATGGCGCCAGGAAATTTGCAGGGAGCGTGTGTCTCGTTGTTTTAAGATGAGTACGCCGGCTATGTCGCTCTGAGAAGAAAGAATATGTGCTGCCGTATTAAACGAGTTCAGAGGGCGACGAACCACCTATATCTATTTTTTTTCCTCCTTATCCACCGCCACGGTTGTCTAAGGGTTATGGTGCTCGACTGCTGATCCGAAGGTCGCGGGATCGAATCCCGGGCGCGGTGAGCGCATTTCCGATGGAGGCGAAAGTGCTGAATGCCCATGTACTTACATATAGGTGCACGTTAAAGAACCACAGGTGGTTGAAATTTGTCCCTCATAATCATATTTCCTTCTTGTCCTGCGCGTACGTAAACGTGCTTTTTGACAGTTGCGTTAGTAACTTGTGAGCCCGAGTTGTGAGACTGTGAACACCAGAATATAAAGTACCGCTCCAATACAGACGCGTGTACGTTTTACTTTCTGCCAGTGGAAGCACACGCCGCGCCTGCATGGGAGCTCAGGATGAGCCTCGCGTCGTGATGGCCTGAGTGGTCTTGGACTGTCTACGGTCGCGTAGCTCAGGGTACACGTTGAGAAGTCTACCAGGATTGTCATTTGCCTCTTGTGGGTGCACGGCGTTTTTCGCCTTCTCTATTAGCGTGTTCATTTGGCTGACGCCCCCCTGCCAGGACGATTCCTCCTCTCGACAGGAGTCAACTCCCGGCAGCCGCGCACGTGCATGGCCGGCGGCGACGGCACCAAATTCAGATGGCTAAAAGCGGCCATCGGAAGACTGCTTGACCTTCAACGTACAGGCGGGTCCCGCCCTCGGTTCTGAGGCCACTGCTAGAAGGGGCTTTTCGCTGAAAATTGTGCTCCAGCGGAATGCGGCTTCCGGGCATGAACACAAGTGTCTCCATCCGCCCACCCTGGTACGGGGTTTCGTCGTTTCGCACTCCCCGCGGCGCTGCTCTCTTCGCGTTCGTAAACGCCTTCACGAAGCCTCCGCGGGGGAGGAAAGGCGGCATACTTTTAAAAATTATTTTTATTTGTCCACTGCCCGCGACGGGGAGTATAGTGTAGCTGGTGCGAGCTCGGCACAGCCACCGAACGCGCACCAGCGGCGCGGCTGCGACGAGCGACCAAGCCATGTCCTCATCATCCGACTGGTCCGGGGGCTCCCCGTCGTTCTGTCACGATTCTGGTCGCCTGCCTTGGCGGCCTCGGATTTTCCGGGCCCCGATTCGAACAAGTGGCATTCAGGGCTCGCTCGCGATTCTTTTCGTTTTGGTGCGTGTGCGCGAGCGTGTATTATGTATGTTACGTCTGGGGCGCCTTTTTCTTGCCAGTGCGCGCGCGCTTACCCGTGGGATCCGCAAGAGTCGGCGCCTCTACTCGGCCTGTCGTTAACTGGTCCAACCGAGCTGCGCCCGGATAATCCGATCATGCCGCGCGACGCCGTCGCCTTATCAGAACCGGAAGGTTATTCGGATCCGCGCGGAGCCGGTGACATTGAGGCGTGGATCGTGTCCGATAAGAGCCTTTTTTTCCTTCGGACCTCCGCGCAATTTTATCGACGGGCGATCCACCCTAATGCATGTAAGAGCCGCCGAAAGGCGGCATTTGCGTTTATGTATACAACCACCTCTTGCTTGTTTGCCTCTATAAATCCGGATTCGGAACGTCGCACGGTTTCAAGGCTCGCTCGCACGCACGCCGACTCCTGCCCGATGCATTCCGAAGCTTGCTCTTGGCTGCGGCTACTGTATCCTCCGGGCGTGCCTCCCGCAATAAGTTTTTCGGTGCAGGTGCAAGCGCGCAATGCAGCCACTCTTTGTACGCGACCTCTCGGACGACTGACCACACGCGTTACGACTAAAGTGCTTGAACCTTGTTTTCGGCGACACGGAGGACCCTATTTTCCTCTCTCCTGCATGCCGCCCGGTAAAAGAAAAGGAATCGAACGATCACTTCAACCTCCTGTAATGGCCAGAAAGCACTTCAGAAAAGCGGCAGCTAAAACGACGTCCGAGCGGCATGTAGTTAACGTGCTTCGTGCGGGGCCAGTGAGTGGTGTCCTTTTATATTGTTCCTAGCATCGCGCTTTGCTGGAGACGCCAACGGAAGAGCCATTGAAACGATCTGAATACACGCGCGCGCAGCGATCTATCCCGTGCGGGAACTTCCCGTGCGTGATTTTTAGGGGCGAAGCTCCTTAAGGCGGCACCCGTTCGTCCCTCGTAGTCGTAGTCGTAGTCGTAGTGCGTAACCAGTCTTATGCTTTGACCTCCACGGTGGTGCCGGTGGGAGATTTTTCCTGTGCGTTGTTGAACAATAAAAAAATTCGCAGCGGTAGCTAAAAGCCGACTTCTTCTGTCTCTCATTCCCATTAGCAGCCATTCTTTACCTCCAAGGTAGTGCCTGATGAGATTTCTCCTGTGCGTGATTAAACAATAAAAATTTTGTTCAAAACGCCGTTGATTGATGAAATAAACCAACGAAAGACGCCAGATGTTTTGTAAAAGCAAAACGGAAGAACGCCAGATGTTTCTAAAGCAAAACGAAAAGACGCCAGCTGCTTAACGAAAGACGCCAGATGTTTTCTAAAGCAATGGTTTTCTAAAAAATGAGAATTCACAGCGTACATGTAAAATTAAAGTGAGCTGCAAGTCGTCATAACTCATCGAACCTTTAGTATAAACGCGCCCGACCTCACGTCGGTGATGATGTACTGGGCAGAATTCACGGAAGATTCACGGTTTACCAATGAACCTCCGCAGCTTCGCCCACTCATCATCATTCACTCCGTGGATATGCTGTGATTTTTTCGTCGACCTTGCGGCTATGGCAACTCGAGTTGTCAATATACTTTATCATAATATAATTTATAATGTATTATGATATAATATAATATAATATAATATAATATAATATAATATAATTTAATATATAATATAATATAATATAATATAATATAATATAATATAATATAATATAATATAATATAATTAGTAACCTAACCTTCTAGAGTACATAAATGACGTAAACGAGAGAGAAACGGCAATTACTGTGATACCAGGCTTCAAACGCTAAACTCGTTGACGGTGGCGACGGCACCTTGGACTTCCAGCGCACGCGGTGGCGTCATGGATTGGCGACGTCTGCTTGGCCCTTAATTTTTGCCGGCACAGACGGACTACACTGCGTTCTGTAGAGCTAAGCTGCATAGCATTCAGCAAGATTGAAGAACTTTTACTAAGCAAAACGACCCTAATACGACGAAGTACTTAGAAATTCGCGACGTCACCCGACGTGTCAGTGCTAATGCATGATGCACGTGTTTATTCTCCTGGTCGGAAACTCCAGCATCGACATCGCAGGGGTATAGCACCGAGGAGTTAATATCGCCCTCCCTGTTGCTACTTAATCTAATTCAACCGTTTTTCATTTGCCTATCGACCTCCTATTCACTCGGCACACGAGTGCCCGGCGGGCACGCAGACCGTATACGTGTCCTTGAAATGATTTGTCGTGCTGCCAAAGACATAAGCTACGGAGTGTCCTCTGTTTAACTTAAGAATCAGCGTCTGGTCTAAGGCTGCATTTGCAAACGTGAGACCTGGTGTACCGTGGCGTCCTTCTACAAATTCCGCCTGTTGCTTCATAATCTCGGCGAATATGGTTCGTGAAAGAAGCATTTCTTTTTCTGACTTCCTTTACTTTCTTCTTCGGCTCTTGAATGAGTTTATTCCGGTTGTTCGAACGTACAACCTCAACGCTCTTGCTATATTGTCGGTGATTCCAAGCACTGCATCACTGATGTGTTGCTTTAATTATGCCTTATCCACAGCACCGGGCTTTCCGCATAAAATCGTATGCCTAAAACATCTGACTTGTCTCGAGCGATATACGATATCTCTTAAAGTTTGTAGGCTGATTCTGTTCAAACATGACCAGGATTTGGGGACATATGCACGTAGCGCCATCTGTCGTCGGGGACTGCGGTGGCCTGCCGTAACTGAATGGGAAATAGGCGAAAAAAATCATATCTGACGAAAAAATACAGATATCAAAAACGACTCCCGGTTCTATACAGCAGATACTTACTTGAACATTCTGTTAAAATTACAGTGTGGCGCTACAAACCGCGTGGCTTCCCAGAGTGTTTAAAATTTTACAATGGGGCCCCATGTATTTCTAATGGGCGGTGTTCAATTGCCCTGGGAAGCCACAGGCTTTGTAGTGCGATACTGCAATTTTACCAAAATGTTCCAGTAGGTCTCTACTATATAGAACCCCGAGTCGTTTTTGATAGCTTGCTTTCTTCAAGAGATATGATTTTTTTTCGCATATCTCCCATTCAGTTACGGCAGGAGGCCGTCGTTACCGCCGAGAGATGGCGCCACGCACAGATGTCCCCAAATCCTGGGAATGCCAGCGCACAGTCACGACGTATACAGAGGAAGACAACACCACAGAGCTGTGGCGTTGTCTTTTTCTTTCATAGTGTTGCACAAAAAAGCCCAACATTTTGATTCTGTCGTCTGCTACATAGCATAAGTCCTTGCGGGATATGCGTGTGCAGTTTTCCTGCCATCTGTTCATTTCTTGGTTTCTGCTCGTATTAGATAAATCATAAATAGCAGTTTTGACTCCATACAATTCTACCTAATATCAACATGAGCGTCTCGCTTGTCTTCAATTTTCTTGCTGCAAATTTTTATCACTAACCTTTATTATCTTCTGTTGTGACGGCAACCAAAGTGCACAAACAGCGCTTCGTGAACGGTGTGTATACCTCTTCTGTCCTGCGTCGCTTTATGCGCTGCTTCTGTTGTCAAAAGCCGCGTGTAACCACTAGGCCATCGTTATGCGCTTCTGCCAATGACGCGGAAGCAAGGTGTGTGACCGGACGCGAACAGCGCAGGATAGACACAAGGACACGGAACCGATGAGGACTGGTGCTGTCCTCGTCGGTCCCTCGTCTTTGCGCCTCTCCTGCGTTGTTCACGGAGCAATGACGAGGATGGGGCGAAATCCTTACGAGCAAAAAAAATTCTGCGTCCAGTGCCGGCGGCGGGAACACAGATGGTACCAAGAGTCAGTAATTTACTGATTGTCTCGTCAGAGCATATGCTTTCGCCGATATGCTATCCTCAGCTGCAGGGTTGCCGTGGGGTAGATTTGACAAGGAGCAAGAACTCAAGCCAAAAGTAGCCAAAGTAGCCGTGCCATTTAATTTTAGCGCCATATTTGTAGCCGAATGAAAAAGAAAACGGTATTATTCAACAATGAACAAGATGAGTTTGAATAAGCGAAATCGGAGAATAACGAGCACAATATTTTTCGTTCTTGCTTGGTCTCCAAGCCGCGGGTAAGTTGCAAATAAATTAATAAATTATTATAATTTCAGCGCGCCCGCATGCAGTTTGTCTAGAACAGATAGAATTCTTACCAAAGTAAATATGGGCCAACAACTCAGCAAGAACATTAAACGTTGAAGCTGCTTTCCATCGAAGCCGTTCACTGAAAGCGGTACAGAGTTATCATAACAACAGTCCAGCTACAAACAGCGAAATCTGATCGAAGATGAACCGTGCAGCTTCATTTTCTTGCGGATATCTCTTTTACGTGCTCTGCTCTATATGGCATTAGAAACTGGCGTCAGCAGTGTGCCGCAGCCACGCATATCTTCACATGCGCTCGTCACTCCGTCTTTAACGCAGCGCATTCGGTGCCTCGATGCGCACTAGCCGCTTGCGTGGGGAAGACATCACGATAGAGGAACACGACAGAAAAGCTTGCAAGCAATGGCAATTCTTTAGGTAGAGTGTACTAGAACAGGGGAGTGCCCGGAACGAGCTTCAAAAAGTGAAGCCCAAAGAGAGTCAATCCGCTTGTAGCGCTGCAATCGGTAGTCTGCAATGTGTCGTTGTTTAAAGAGTTGCGCGCGGCTCCGCGAAAGTGGTGCAGTGGTACGATCCCCGCTTCCCACTCAAAATGCCCGGGTTCGAATCGCAGCTGTACAGGGTGCGTTTTTATTCGTAGGGTCTACCTTCATAGCTGTATTGGTTTCCCTCACTTTCTTAAAATTAGCCTCAGTTGCTACGTATTACTGCAAAAAGTAACGCAAAATGAGAAGTAAAATAAAAAAAAAAATCACAGTTAACATAGTTATTTGCAGCGCCATCTCTTGGGATTCAATCTCGGGGGCCATACCTTCTGTTTTTGTTGAATTCCGCGGGATGGCGCTTCAAATAACTACGCTCACTGTGAATTTTTTTTCTATTTTACTTCTCATTTTGCGTTACTTTTTGTAGCAATACGTAGCAATTGAAGCTAGTTTTAAGAAAGTAAGGGAAACCAATACAGCTATGAAGGTAGACACTAGGAATAAAAACCCACCCTGTACAGCTGCGATTCGAACCCGGGCCTTTTGAGTGGGAAGCGGGGATTGTACCACTGCACCACTTTGGCGGAGCCGCGCGCAACTCATTAAACAACGACACATTGCAGACTACCGATCGCAGCGCTACAAGCGGATTGACCCTGTTTGGGCTTCACTTTCTATACATTGGTGCTGCGGCCGTTCCGAGCACTCCCCTGTTCTAGTACACTCTACTTTAGGCTTGCTTGCTACTTTATCTCCGAATAATAAGAAAAAATGGCTAATGAATTCGCCAAAATAGAAGCTGAGAGTAGCCAGAAAGTAGAGATGGCGCCAAACTGAAATTTGTTGCTGGACGAGTGGGTTAGCGCCCAGTTTGTTGATTCTCTCTCTTTTTTTCTCTCTCTTTCTAGTCGCGCTATACCATGTGAATCGTAAATGTGCGAGGAGGCTGCCTACCGTTCAATGTGGGCGACGTTCACTCGACGAGCCAATACCAACTTACGACTTTCACCTATTTCGCCAACCATCGATCCGAAAATTTGGGAGATGATCGCGTCCCCATCCCGTTTCACCAACTGAACTATAGTGCATGATCTTGCAGGAACTCGCAACTTCGCTCAATTACAGACCGCTATCTTTTGAGCAAAATCGCTCAACTCGCGGTTTTTTGCCGTCTTCATGGCATGTTCCTCTACAACGCGTTTTCTCCTTGAATATGCATATTTGCTGTATATAAATCAAGTTTCCCCCCAGCCATTCCTTTTATCTCGTTCAAGCAGCAGCGACAAATAAATATATTTCCTTTACTTTCCTGAAATTATGCTTAAGACTCGCATCTTGTTTTCACAGTTTACTGAGCGAACGTTGCGTTCTACGATTAGTGCCGGCAGCCCGAAATAACCAGTAAGGCGCGCGCTGCAGTTGACAAGGGTAGCTTTGCGTAACGGCCGTCACTTAGCGTTTCTTTATTATTCTTCCTGCGTGGGTTTCGCGTCGGTTGCCTTATTGAAATGCGCGGCCCGGGCCGGAGTCACACAGGGCGGCTGCCGTCAAGACACCCTGAGGCGCGGCAAACACAACCGCGGCAAGCAAACCCCGCGTCTGGCCGCAGCCGCGCGGCGGCAAATGTGGTGCCTGCGGCCGCGCGGTTTCTCCGCCGGGCCGCCTCCTCAGTCGGGGTTTTCAACCCGCGGGCGTCGGAGCCCCATCCTGGCGGGTCTCCATGGAAACGGCTCAAGTGCCGCCTCGAGCTATTTGTACGCCGGCGCTGCTGGCCTGGCACTCCGAGAGCATCTCTTGCCGCCCTCGGGCGGCCCGTTTCAGTCATTTCCAGCCCCGGCCGAACGCGCGAGGTGTCCGACGTGGGGAGCCCCCTGCCGGCTGCGATAGCGCGCGCAACCAGTTGCTGACCGCTGGAGGGAAGACTGGCGTCACCGCGCCGTAAAACGTGCGTCCTCTGGTTTGCGGAGAATGCGTCACACACTCTTTTTCAGGTCGCTCTCGACGCGTGAACTCCTATGGGATACGCCGTTAGAAGCGTCCGCAGCCTGCAGCCACATAAGTTCGCGCGCACGGTCGCAGCGCTTTGGGTCGGCCGCGAATTTGTTGTCGGCAGCACGCTGCCCGTTTTTACCGCGATCCTTCATAATTTGCCGTGCCGGAAAAAAACAGTACAAATTGAATCTGTGCTTTTCCCGTGGCTCGTAGCCATTATTAACTACATGGCTGCCGCCGGCCGAAGCGTAAATGACGCCCGCAGAGTCGCTGATCGTCATTCTGAATGTCCGGCAGACGATTAACCGGACAGCGGGGGTCGCCTCCTATTGTTGGAGCCCGGCTTAACGACTCCCACGCCGTTGTAACGCGAGAATGCCATCCGTCTGGCTAAAAGGCCTCATCTTCCCAGGCGACAGCGCGGGAGCCGCCTGACCCAGTCTAATTCGAATCGACTCTAAGGTCGTGCCCTCGGCGACGACACTCGAGTGCTGGCCAGCGCGTCCGTTCCTCTGCACGGGACGTCGACTCGCCGTCCAGGCGGACGAATCGCTAAGAGGTGGCCGTGCATCGCCATGACTCCGGGGCAACGGCATCCGAGCACGCTCAGCAAAGAAAATGACCCAGTTTGCGCTGGGAACACCAGCACCGAGAAGACACGGGACAATTAGTCACTGGCCATGTTGCTCCGTGGAGCCAAGCGTCGCCTCGTTGTCGTCGCGGCAAGTCTTAGCTACGGTCGATGGCACTGTGCAGCAGCATAGCCTAATTCGCCTCACTGGAAAGACAATTGCGTTTGTCTTGTGCGCTCATTTATGAAGACTTCAGTCACGGCATAAGGCCCGCGGGCAACGTGGACGGAAATGCTTTATCCTCACGTTAATTTGAACCAGACGAAGCCGGAGTGGTACTTCGCTGGGTTATTGGGCAAGCGCCTACTCCTTCTTAATCTTACAGCAGCGCGTCTAAGATGAAGCAGTATTATAGCGAAACGGACCCACATAGGACAAACAATGTGCTGAGTTGCAACTATAGTGCCTGTAATAAAAATTAGAACGAAAAATATATTCTTATATCTATCTCGCATAAAGCACCTTTTTCTTCTTCCACGCACGTGCCTTGTCCATTAAACAGCGTAGTTCAGCTTTGGTTGCTGCCTTGCTTTATTTAGGTATAGGTACACGTTGTTAGTGTGATTTACCAATTTGTCCATCTCACCGGGCACCTATTCCGTTCCGTTCATCGTAGGCTGCAGTGAAGCTATGTAAAAGTCCAACTACTGTGCGGCTCCTCAGCCGAAACTGCCGTACATAATGCTGTCGTTTTTCTTTAATTACGGTTTCGTGAATTAATTGATTCAAGCATGGCATAGTGCGCTCATGACGCCTCACGCGCAGTCGATGTGCCACATACGTTCTACCACGTGTACAGTTCATTCCTTCTTTCGAGGAGTCTGAACACATCGACAAACTAACTAAAAGTCTTGACAGAAGATAAAGAATAGAGACCAAATGCCCGTGTCATGTTTATCGAATGAGCTGTAGAAATGAGTTCCATCTTAGGCGTAGAAAGCGCGTTTCTTTTTAGTCAACCTTCCTACCATCATAAATGCCAAACAAATTCCGCTTTCTGTGGCACCGTGACACAGCGCGTGCGTGGTAGCGGAGCGGTGTTTGTTTACACTGTCAGAAACAGGCGACGCATGCCGCGTTATGAGCAGCCCCTGTTTGTTTGGCCCTTAGACGTCGGTACGAGAAAACATGCGTACTCGGTGCGAGTGTGCAACACCCGTAACATATAAAGTGCATTTGCTTGCGTGGATATATCGGCACGTGTATTTTATTTACTGGGAGTGACCGCGTTTTCTATTCCACCTCTAACGTGTTACGTTACGTAATCAACTGATAAAAGATATGGTGCGCATTTCGTTCCAAGAAGCTCTGCTTTTCGTCTTTCGAGCATAGGAAAGACATTTTATTTTACCGTGTATAGGTAGACAAAGTGCGGTAATCAGTAATTGGCCTGGCTATACTTTCATTCGTCTTGTTCGAGATAAACAACCAATATCACACAGGAATGTCCGTCTCGGACCGCCGGTGCGATGAGTGATCCCACGGCGAATGAGCCGCCGCGCTCGCAGCAGCAAAAAAAGCTGGTGGTGACAGCGTCATCGTTATTTCATCTTTGCGCGAGAGGCGCGTGTCGTTGAGGCGCGGCGACCTTGGCAGCGGGTCGCGCGCCGGGCTGGTCGGGTCACGGCGACCGTCTCTGGTTGAGATGACAGGCGCGCCTGTTCGCGACGGCTTGAGTGGCACGCCATGGGGTCGCCACCTGGCCGGTTCTCTGGGAGCTGACGTCGTCGCCTTACGCTGCTGCCTGCGCTCCGATGCGGATTTACGCTCTCGTGGCGCACTTCTACGAGCGAGCGTTATGTCGATGACTGAGCATCGTTCGGAAGGGCGGTGTCGGATTCCATTCGCAAGGCAGCGTATATCTTACGGCACATTCACAAGGCAGCGTATATCTTACGGTCATGAGTGCAGCACAGTGATAGTGTAACAACTATAAATCTAGGGAACGGGGAACAAAATGAGACGATCCTTGCCGCGAAAGTTCAAAATTTGGAAAAGGCTTCAACTATTGGCAAACTATTGACGTTTCTCACGAGTCGAAAAATCCGGCGTCCGGCGTTGGCAACCCGAAGGGTATCAAAATTACTTCACATTACGTAACCAGTGACGTCATTCCTCACAGATCGCCAAAAATGTGACGTCATCGATGACGCCATCTGCTTACGTCACCACGTGACATCGTCGCTTGATTGAGGCTTGGGCAATTCAATCGACTGAGAACGTCAAAGTAATTTAATTAGTGTCTCGTGAGAGCAAAGGCTTTAGCCTGTGCTCTCCTTGTGACGTTTTGCAGTTTGATTTTTCGGACACTTCCAATCTTTGGAATGATCCTCGGCTGCACAAGCCTTCGGAACTCGCGTTATTCGGGAAATGGCAGCGTGGAGAGCTTTATTTATTTATTTATTTATTTATTTATTTATTTATTTATTTATTTATTTATTTATTTATTTATTTATTTATTTTATGCAGTCTCCTAGGGCTATTGCAGGAGTGAGGAGTAGCGAATACAAAGTGCAAAACAAAACAAGATGCACTCAACATGAAATCCATGTTGGTTGAGCGAAGTGGTCTGACGAGTGTGGCTTCTTTAAGCAATTTGCTGTTGCAAGATCTGCAGCGCTACGCGGCGACGCGACACTGATAATGCGGAATTGCTTGTGTGCGCAACAAAATTCAAAACAAATGCAAAACGCATGGCGTCATCCCATCTTAGTACGGCGTCAACGATTTATACGTATGAGGCTGAGCCCCTCGGTTATCGCCCGCACACCCCGCTCAGAAGAGAGGTCTCTTGTAGCCCCTGCTTATCCGACATGTAACTCATTGTCCTCGCGCAGCATGCGTGAGAGCTTTCACTGCTCAGCCGTCTGTGCCGCGCATGTCTGTCGAGCACGCGAGCCTCGATGGATGCGCGCCGGTCTTTTGCATCTTGTGTCACGACACGTTCCTGTTTGTTCACCGATTCGACTTTTTGCGTGCGTACAGTGGCTTTCGTTGGGTCCGCATCGCATTCTACTTGCGTGCCTGCGTTGCGTTACCGCTGCGCCGTACTGCTCTGTTGATCACCGCACCGCTTTCTCTTCGTGTCTGCTCGAACCGTATAAGAGAGCTATCTATCCACCACGTCTGGAAGACCCCTGCAATACTTGTCACGTGATACTCGCGTTACGCCACCTTTCACTGACCGAATACGGGTGAACCGTTAACCACATTTTTTTCACTGCTGAAGAGGAGGAAACAATGACCGCACTTGAATGACACATTCATGCCTCTATATACTGAGGGCGGTCGCACATTACGGCCGCAGAACTCGTCGTCCGGCGCGATAGAGGTATGGCACTGATTTGTGCGGAAGCGATTAGGAAATATAGCGACGATATGCGCACGCCTATATGTGAGCAGATTCGAGATAACTGTGACGTCGGAACGCCCGCGTTCCCACAAAAAAAGAGATAGAGAACGTTAGAGTGAGACCAGGAAGGCACACTAATCGTCGCCCGCCTCTTTAAATGTGTGCGGGTCCCGTTATTATTCCACGATTTCAGGCAGGCCCGCTACCTGAACAGCGCTGATGTGAACATGCGTCCTATTTATCACGGCAGCCCTGTGGCTTTTTGGTGAAATGCTCAAGACTCGCAGAGGATCTGGCAGCGCGAACAGTATTGGTGGGGCTACGCCGATTACGGCGGCAAAAAAATTTCGCTGGCTTTTGACGCCGATCAACCGAATAATCGAACGTACATCTCTGTTCGCTTCGGAATGAACAACTCGTTGGCAATTAACGACTCATTAGTTCTTGATCTTTTTAAGGAAACCCTGCAGAATAAGTGATCGCTCACTAACAGCTTTATTCGTCTCCCACCTAATTGCGGCCACTGCTATCAGCACGAAACGCCAAATATTACGCGCTATCGCTAATAAACATACGCGTATGCGAAAGGGCGAGAGGCTATTCGTCTCATTTGGTCATGCATATATCAAAGCACAGCTATTCCATTGCTTACGACACTTTGAAGATGTGACCGTGAAAGTGGACTGTGATTTCCCGTTTCTAGTCTCGTTAATGTCCGCAGTTATAGTCAGCCGGATGTAGTGAGCCACTCCATCCCGCTCCCCCAGCTTCTCTCCTTTTCTTCTGACATTAGTACGTAGTTTGCAGCCTTTGCGCTTTCCCCACTCAGTATTCGAGTTTTGGCGAGCTCACATCTGTGCGCCCTCATGCAGATTCATCTGCAGTTGCGCCTCTCGTGTATCAGACCGGAATCGAGGCCTGGGGAACAAGGGACGTCACAATAGGCCGAGGTCGACCACGAAGCAAGCGAAAAGCGCTCGCAAGCACGGATGGTGCCAGGGTCTTCCTGTGCGACCATTCGTCCGCTCGCGTCGATCTTCGGCTAATCCTTGGGCTCCGCAGAAGCCGGCAAGCGTGTCGCTTCTGCGAACGCCCTTCCTCCGTCTTGCGGGCGGTGTGCGCCCGCGGTGAAGAGTCGACTGCATGCTTCTTGCCTGGCTAGCTGGACGTGGCGACGCTCCCCCCCCCCCCCCTCCCCCAGCGCGGCGTTATTTTTCTCGTTGCCGCCGGCATTTGTGCGGCGGCGATCGAGTTGATGTATGGCGGCGGGTCAGCGGCGAACCACTCGGCGCCGCCGCGCGCACCCATCCGCCACGCCCGAGTCCGCCTGGCAGCGCGCGTTGAAAAACGCGCGGCGGAAGACTGCTCCCACCGCTGCATCCATAAAGCGCGCACCCCGCTGGCACCTCGTCTCAACGCGCGGCACGCACGGGTCCTCTTGCTTTACGGTTATGCGAGAAAGGAGGCTGCAATCGCGACATTACTTACGTTGACGCGTCAGTCCGCATAAACTATAGGGCGCGCTTATTTTGCGCGCCCTTTGATCGGCGCCCCCTGGGAAGACCACCGCGTTATGAACGAGTCTTTGCCGAGACTTTATTATTATTATTTTTTTTTTTGTTCGCGTGTGTGCTGTGAAACTCGTTGGTGCAGGTAGGAGCGTTCTTTAGATTTTTCGTGCGGCTGGCAGGTGTGATAACAGGGAGGAGGTGCGAGCGGTGTTGGTCGCATGACCCAGTTCTAAAAATACGCAGTTTCTAGCACCCTGTCAACCTGACCATACACCGGCCTTATTAATTCGTAGCCCATCTATGCCTCGGCGTTCAAGCGCGTGTATCTCACAAGACTGTTGAGACCCTCCCTTGCGTTGCGAAGAGTTATTCCGTCCTCTGCAGATGATTCTTTCTTCCCTATAAAAGCACGTTTATAAGTGCAAGTGATATTCATAATACGTGCAATAATTCTTCATCTTATTTCTTGGCCATATATTGAAAATTGCTGTTCTGTGGCTGTATTATTATAGTCTGGAATATATAAAAATGGCTGCACTTCGTCAAGATTACTTATATTTACACTGTAATACTTTACATACCGGACTTACTTCGGTTTCCGTCGATTTACTGCATTCGCTCATCACCGCGCCCAGCGTCGCTTCCGTCTTGTTTTCCGGAGGCATCGATGTCAGGCGTAGCGCCAAAAGCTTCCACTGTACAGCACAAAGCGTATGCAGTACTGCCGCAGAAATATTCTTTCCAGTGTCCATCTAGACAGAGAAGTGCATGGCTGGCGTGGGCAGGGCAGACGAGCGGGAAAAAGCTTTTCGGAGCACGCCTCCCAGGAAGTGGCAGCGCTGGCCGTAGGCAAACTGCCGCCTGTCTGCATGACTCCCGGCACGTCTAGCCGGAGCCACCGCGTCTGAAGACACAGTATATATATACACGCTCGCTTCCCTCGGCGCCTCGACGTAATCCGGTGCGGCCGGTATACAAGTAGCTGTCACGCGCGACAGAGCATGCTCGGTACCCACTCTTCTACGCTATACAGGCACGGCTGTAGCGACAGATTCTCTCTCGGGCGCGCCGTCACGTGCTGAAAACATCACCTGACGCATCCGTGGAAAACGGTCCTTTAAGGGTCACCTGGGCTGAGGAGCAGGATGCTGGTCGGAGGGCTCCACCTGGCCAAGTCAGATGGCCTCCGCAGACGCCTGCGCTAGTTTTTTGCCCGAAACTCGCGAATGTTTTCTTTTGGCCCTGTCGATGGACGGCCACGCTGCCACGGTGGGGGCACGCCCGTGCGAGGAGCACGCCCTGTGCAGCCCCGTCAAGCTGGCCGCGCGTGCCGGCCTAGCCCGTACGACCACCAACGGCGCCGCAAGGAGCGCGTATTTCAGCGCTCCTGCGGTCCCGGATGTGGGCGCCGCCGCCCCAGGGCTCCCCGCAGGGCCGCCGCCTCGGGCTCTCGCCGGCATCTTTACGGTCGCGGCCCAAGATTGTCATCTGCTGCGGTCGGACCATGACGCCTTTGGAGTGCCGCTCGCGTTCGCCCTTTATTTACGGCGAAGGCACTCACCGGCGTCTCCCTGCGACCTGAGACGAATCCGTGTCCGGCTAGACCAGCAGAGACACGGCATCATTGTGTCCTCCCCTTTCAGAAAGGGTGGGGGATGAAATTGGTCGTCCGCAAAATACATGCTTGTCAAGACCATCCGATCTGCCGTAAGATTGATGGTCTTGGTCAACATCATACCAACAACACAAAAAACTCAGAGCAAGTCATCTTCCCGACGCATCCTCAGACGAATTAGAACCCTCTGGTCGGTAGAAAGCTTGGTAAGTAGATAGAATTTAGAATGACACATCAATTTTATTTATTTAGCTTCGTAGTCAACACCTAGTTTTATACTTGTCATACAGTAAATATACAACTCTGGATCCCATACCGCAGTCCCGGAAAGTTGGATACCCTTTGACAGCTACTTGCTTTTTTCACTGATTCGTGGGCTCTCGCGTCTCCGGTTGCCATAGGCACGATTCATTTCCTCTCGCCCGCGTGTTCGTTTAATAGCATGTCACTCATCAGCTGGGAGATGCGGGACACTTCACCGTGGAAACTATGTGGGGTAGTTCGGAAAACCAAACCGACCGATGCCGGCGACTTGCACAGCCGCGCGAAATGCACGCAGTATCGCGAAATTGTTATTTTCGGCGCCTGTTCAGTGCCCAAGTGGTCGCGTTGCTCTTCAGCTACGCGTCTTTTGTTCTTCGAAGCTCGTTTCCCAGAGGAAGCGACCGCCGCAGGCGGAGTCGGCGGCGGCCCAGACGCGCTCCGCCAGAGGAGACCCCGCGGCTTCTCCGGCGCCTACATGACCCGGAGAGCCCGCGACGGTGGTTTAGCTGTATCGACTCGGCGTGTTCTGCGGGCACGCGCGCATGTTTCGCCGCAGAGAAGAGGAAAAAACTTTCCAGCGCACCAGCTGTCCCGGGGCGGACGTGCACGCTCCCCCGCCCCGGTAAACTAGCCCAACCTGACACACGGCGCCCGGGGGGTGGCAAGGCACTCTTATCGCGCCATGGCGTCGCCTGCGTTGCCCGGGGGCAGTCGTCAGAGTCATCCCCCCCTCCACACACACACACACACCAGTGCCACATTGCGGGGGCCCCGCGGGTGGAGACACAGCTCGCTATAACCCGACGCCGTATATACTCAGCTGTCTTCTTCTTGCGCCAGGCGACGTCTCGCACTCACTATTTTGTGCAACGATCGCCCGCGGCTCGCCGCAGAATTCTGGAAAAGGAAAGAGCGAGAGGCGACGCCGCGACTGAGCCCGCAGGCGTCCGTCGCCGATGGCCCCGGGCGTTCCCGGCTAATGGCCGCCGGAGGCGCTGCCCCCTTCGGACGACGCAGCTAATTGCGAGAAATGGCCCGCGCGTCGTGTCTCATCCGGGGACGCCTTCGAGCGCTTTAATTGGGAGCGTGTCTCCTTTGTGCGCGTCGAACGCACGCTCTACACGCTGGCTGCGATCCACGCTCGGATCCTGAGAAAGCGCTCCCTTATCGCTTCGTCCCATCTCGCGCCGAGTGTCGCGCTCTCCGTGACTCCGGTCGACCGGCCGACGTTCGTCTACGTATTAGCATAATCTGTTCATAAGGATCGCCGAGCCCTTCATGGTTCTTTTTTACTACCGCCCGCCGCGCTGCTCCTTGAGACCGGCGCGAGCTGTATCGCATAGCGAGACGCGCTCCTCCCGTGCTTAAGTCGCCCCAGACGCGGCTAATGGAATGTGCCACTCTGGAGACGATGTCCGCGAGCGCCGCGGTCGCCACCGGTGGCAAGCTTGGTAGAGGCGGTGCACCGCAGATGCTTTGGCCGAGACCTGACGCCGTACTTGAAAGAGCCGTGGACTTCAGTTTTACGTCGCAGGGCAACGTATGAACTATGTGGGCTCTCATTCGGAGACTTGATTGCAGTCCCCTATTATTCCCACTGGCAACAAGAGTCATGCTTACGTAGTATTATGCGTTTGAATTCAAGAACCGTGCTCGACCGATGCATTGTCTCCTCAAAAGAAGAGACAAACCACGGCTTGGTTTGTCTCCTCTTTTCTTTTGTCCTGTTTTTCGCGCTGTTTCCCCAATAGGTACTGTACGCGCGTAAAGCTGAAGCAGCAAATAAAAAGACGAAAGCACGAAAATGTAGTAAGGACACACGCTATAGTATGACGCGGAACATTTGAGGAGACATGCGTGGAATACGAAATCTGTCATCGATGTCAAAAGGGGACAGAATATATTTGCAGCATTCACAGGAGCTTTGTTAATAAGGGTTCTTCAGATAGCACTGACTCATCACTGGCGAACTCTAGCGGGGCCGCCAAGGCGCTTCTGACTGGCATGCAGGCAGGGTTCAGTCGCTCTAAGCAATCCTTTAAAACTAGAATACCGTATACGTCTCCCGAGGTATGCTAGGTACGCTGACTTGCTACACTTAGAAAAGAAGGGTGTCGCGGTTCAGAACGTATATCTATCTTGCAATACATGTGTGGCGTGACACTGATGGGATTGCCGCTGGCCTCATGCTTCCCGCCGGCGTTGTATCTGGGCGCCCAGAAAAAAACTCGTCAGGCAGGGCCGTTGGCGGCGGTTGCACCCCAAGCCCTCCTAGCTCGTGTTCGTTTGTATAACGTGTTGCATTCTTTATGTGTACGCCATGTTGTTTGCGTCCCCTAACTTTTGGTGCGTGATGTATAAAACACTAGCATTCAGTCATGGGCCAGCGACAAGTGGTGAACAGGGCGAGGCCGTCAGCCAGGCCTGTCTTGTGTGGTGGAGGTGTCGCTGCAAAACGACGCCTCCACGATGGGGCGAGAAGTTATCTTTGGACTGCAGCGGTGGTCGAGTGGTTAGAAGCCGGTGGATACTGGGTTCGATACTGGGGGGGGGGGGGGGGGGGGGGGTGGAAAGGGAAAGAGAGGCATGTTGGTGCATTCCCGTACCATGTGGTACAGGGTTCTCTTTTTCTTTTTTTCTTTTTTGCAGAATTTGCAGTCGTATACATATTCACAAAGTGTGGTGAATGGGGTGGTATTTCGTACCATGTTGGAAAGTGTTTCTAATTGTCTAAATTTATTATGTCCGCTGAAAATAAAAAAAGCAACATGATTGATTACACCGCTTTGCGCGACAATTAGATAACCCCATTTGGGCAGCACTATTCCAGAGCAACACTTCTAGCAACCGTTTCGTCTTCGGCCCCCGTTTTAAACGACCAGCTGTAACGCGGTGCAGCGGTGTGTTTGGCTCTCATTCTACTCGTGGATTTGTTCAGCGACGCAATGCTCATGCAGTCACGTATGCCCTTATTCCAGGGGCGTAGCCAGAAATGTTTTTCGGGGGGGGGGGGGGGGTTCAACCATACTTTATGTATGTTCGTGCGTGCGTTTGTATGTGTGCGTGCATATATACGCAAGCAAAACTGAAAAATTTCGGGGGGGGGGGTTGAACCCCCAACCCCCCCCCCCCCCCTTGGATACGCCCCTGCCTTATTCCACCAATAAACAGTTTTAGAATAGGGTTCATGACGTTAGCGTTGTTTGGGTACGTAGGCTATTTTCAAAATATAACGTGGGTACCCAAGAGGATAGCGCAGTCGGCGCAGCGGCTACAAAGGCTGACGCAAAGCTTTGCGTACGCTATTTTAAAACTGCCTAGTAGCAGTATAGTACGTCGGAGCACGGGTTCTCGTATGAGCACGCGTTCATAGCATTCAGCCGCTACCGTCTTACGGCTCCACCATGTGCAGTGTTGACACTGCACAGTACAGGGCATTTCTTTAGCAAACTGTGCCGAATCTTACTATGCGCACACCGCAGACCGGTATACGGGTCTTGTCGAGAAATGGATGCGCCGCTGCCTGTTTACTTTCCTCTCGTCGTGCACCTCTTGATGCGCGGGGGAGGCTTGGCGCAGTGCGGAAGGTGAGATGGGCGGCTGCGGTGGGTCTTTTAATTACAGCCGTCGGCGGGACGCTTCGTTTGCGAAGCGGAAAACCGTCTTCGCAGTCATCGGCTTCCTTTGTGCACCGCCGTCTCATGGTCTACTTTCGCGCCAATAATGGACGCCCTAGGCGACAAAGAGCGCAAACGAGCGGACGCGCTGATGAAAGCGTCGTCGCCCCTCGGGCCCCCGCTGCCGATTCGCTGATTGCACGCGCCGGACTTTCATTAGCTTGCCAAGGAACGCTGCACTGGGTGTGCGAGAATCCTCCGCTAGCGTCCACTCCCGTTTCATAATTTTTTTACGCGCGTTTAAGTTTTCTAAGCTTGCTCAGCACACCGCGTCGTGACGGGAGGGCGGGGGGAATGTGTGAGAAGCTGACGTCTATTGGGTCGACCCTCGAAAAGTCTATTCGAGAGCGTTGCGTCAAAGGGGGGAAGGCGGTCGTTTTGCTAGCGCAACGCGCTGGATTTTGCAGGTGGCGCCTCTTTATATGCGCGTCCGTGCTTGAGAGCGCGTGTGCTTGCCGCACCGCGGGATACTGTTTGCTTTCGACGGCTCGGGCTCCCGAAGGTGCATGTATACAAGTGCCTGAGGGAAGGGGGAGGGGGGAACGGTATACTTGCCGGTGGCTTTGGTGAAACGTTTCGAGTTCCATGTAGAGCGACTCACTGTATGGCACTAACTACTTCTGTAAGGGCATTAATTACTTCTCGCTGTGGTGCTCTGGCCCGCTCAGCGCAAGCACTGGCACAAACCGCTGTGTTATAGAATGTTACATAACTCCATCTCAACTCGGAGAAAGTTGACGGCCGAGCCACCCCTTGACAAAAGGGGTGGCTCGGCCCTCTTTTGTCGCCAAAAGGGAGCCAAAAAGCTCCAAAAGGGGTGGATTTTTTTTTCCTTTATTAGCCGTACGCAGTCACCGTCGTTTCGAAGTTGTCGTAATAGCTTCTCCAATCACCCTTTTTTTTTTTTTTGCGATTACCTGCAGGCGTGAAAGAGTCATCTGAGGTCGCGGGATCGAATCCCGGCCGCGGCGGCTGCATTTTCGATGGAGGCGAAAATGTTTGAGGCCCGTGTACTTAGATTTAGGTGCACGTTAAAGAACACCAGGCGGTCGAAATTTCCGGAGCCCTCCACTGCGGCGTCTCTCATAATCATATCGTGGTTTTGGGACGTTAAACCCCAGATATTATTAAAGAGTCATCTGAGTTATTTTTTATTCTTCTTTTTTGCTCGGTAGCTTGACTGACAAATCGTAAGAATGCGTACTCTGGTGGCGGGTGTGGATAAGCCACTGTTTATATCGATCGACAGCTCACATGGTTTATAACTGGGTGTAACTCTGACAAATAACCTAACATGACCGTTATCACATACTATACCAGATAGCTGTGCTGCAGCATTCAATCAGATTTGTTTCTTGAGAAGGAAACTCAGTCATGCGCCTTCCAAACTCAAGCTTCTGGCATACCAGATGTATACTAGATCAAAACTAGAGTATGCTTAGGAAGTCTACGATTCGCACGCACGCACCCCCCCCCCCCTTCACACACACACACAAAGATATGAAGGGGAACATTGACATCCACACAGCTCGTAGCAGAAAGCTACTAGGATAATCTATACGAATTTCTCAGGAAGTATAGCTTCCAAATTCACGAAAACTTTGTCTTGATCCGGGGACCAGGACGAACCGTTCCTGCACCTTGCGGGATTTCACGGAATTGATACACTACAAGAAAAGATTGCGCCAGCTCGAAATGGTACATAGAAAGGCGATTCGGTTCGTTTTTAGTAAATATAACAGATTCGACTCTCCTTCACTATTTCCACCCGGGTACATCGCACAAAAAGAGGTCGTCTTTCTCTTTGCATGAAATAGTGGATAGAACAGTATGCAAATAACAAGCCCGCCTTATCTTGTACCACTATCGGTGCGAAAAGCGCGACTCAGGAACATGCTGTAAAGTTTTTTTGGTTTTATTTCAGGGACCATTTTTGATTGCAACATGCTTCCAAGATCATGAAGCACAAAATCTTACTGCCGCTAGGCGATTACATGACTTAGATGGTTTGTTCGTAACTACGCACCTTAGGTAATGTGTCGCTTTTTGTGAAAATGTATGTATCGCAATGTGGCTATGTTTTTTTTTTATTTTGTCTAATTACCGTGTCTTACTTTTGCTTATGGCATACGTATAATGTACTAAATATCGTATTATATGGTATTGGATATTATTGTTTAGGCATTATTTTTAAAACGACCGTGGCTGTTGTCTTGCAAGATATGAATAAGCATTTTGACTAATTAGTGTTTTTCTTGCTTTCCGTTCCTTTTAGATGTTATATCACTGTACTCGTTCTGATCTGGCTCACTCCTCCCTGGGCCATACTGCGGCCTGCAGTGTACGCAGATCAATAATAAAATACCTCAATGGGGGCTTTGAATATAGCGCCGTTGTTTGCTTCAAGTATACTTTACGTAAGCACGTAGCTTCGAAAGCCCGCCAACAGGACATGCTTTCGGACACGTGTAGCGTGCTGCAAGGCAGGGGCGTAGCCAAGGGGGGGGGGTTGGGGGGGTTCAACCCCCCCCCCCCCGAAAATTTTCAATTTTGCTTGGGTATATATACACGCAAACATACAAATGCACGCACGAACATACATAATGTATGGTTGAACCCCCCCCCCCCCCCCCCCCCGAAAAAAATTTCTGGCTACGCCCCTGCTGCAAGGACACGTATAATTACGGCACGCTACTTCCCGGATGTCGTAATTCTGGTTCATGGTTTCGGCCGCACTGCTGGAAACACGAGTGAGGTGACGGGCACACCCCAACAGTCGGACCTGATGATTCGACCTTTCTCCTTTTCGCGAAGTTGACTGACCCGCACTGCCAAGTTTTAGAATTCAGTAAATCTGACGGGCACCTGCTGCGACTGAAACTTATTCACGAGAATTTCGCACGGGACTGCTTCAGGCGAAAAGACGTCTCCACGATGAAAACGTTCTATCAAAAGACGCTCGCACGCTACTCGTGTCCTGTCGAGTCCGCGAGCAGCGTGCGCAAGTGTTGACGCTCTCCGCGCTACCACGCGTGCGCCACCGAGCCTCTCGAGCGCAGCCGATAGCCATTACTTGTGCGGCGGTGAAAGGAAAACGCGCGCTCGCGCCGCTGGCCGGCGGCGTTGGGCCGACCCGATCTGGCCAAAGAAAGGTGCGCCGGTCTCCTCGCGCGCGATCTGGCGCCGTAAAACACGGTCAGGCCCTCCTTTCCTTCGGGAGAAGCTGCTCCGGAACAGGACGCTGCTGTGGCCGCGGGAGTGGACCACGATGAAATATGGACTCCGCTGCTGGCCGTTCTGCTCTTCGAGGATGTGCCATGCGCGGCGCCTTCGACGCTGGCTCGAGAGGCGCGTGCCGGACGGCCCTGTCCTCCAATGGCCACGCGGACATTGCCGTTTTTTACACCCCCCGCTTTATCTTTATTTTTTCCGTCTCTCAAGATGCTCTCAGAGCGTGAGATATAGATCGAAGGCGCGTGCGAAGTTAAATATTCGCGCGATGCAGTTTGCGTTGGTGCGTCACCGCGCGATGGCGACTATACCAGTATAGCGTCAGCTGCGCCGCTGTCTCGCGAGTAGCGGGTATGGTGCCTAATGGCCTGGCCCGAATGCGCATCTTCGCGTGGTCTCTTATCGCGCACATATTTCAGGACCTGTTTCCGTTCTGTACCTGCCAACTGCAGAAGGCTTGTCATGAAATGAGGTGCACAAACATATTGATGAATGCGCACGTCCAGCATGGCATCCGTCGCTTTTTCTTTTCGTTCCTATGTAGACCAGAAATGTTCAAGTGGCTCACAGATCAACCGTTTCATACATTTGTCTTTGGCTGGAGGCCGAATCCTAGTTGAACGAGCTCAGCCTTGCGCTATCTTTATCATTCGGTTCGTTGCTTTTGCCTATCCCGAGTGAAAACACTATCCCGATTCGTACCTCGCGAAACACTTGTTTGCAGGCGTTGCTTTTTATTTTTCATTGATACAACTTTTATTTCCCTTTATTTATCGGAAAGATAGCTCACACTGCCTCAAGAAATCTTCGTGTAAAGGATCTTCTGAATGTGCTTGCATCCCTCTGTTTTCTAACTTACCGCGCGTATCGTCGTCAACCAATGCGTTTGTCTTTAGCGAAAGGTAGTCTGTCATTCAGGAGTGACTAGATATTGACCTTCCGTTGTTCCCTTGATGGATCATCGTGGGAGCCGTGTTGCTGCTATAGGTCACACACTGCAAAGTGCATTGCAATACCGCAGCTTCAGTCAGTGCTTTTCAGTAAGTGCCATTCACGAATACAAGCCGATGGACGCCGGCGAAAAAAAAAAATAAAAAAGTCTTTCGAAACGGTTTAAAACCTAATGCAAGGGAACTAGGCTTTCGGACCTTCCTTCTGTTCTTGCACGGCACTGACTCTGAACAGGTGCCCCTGACACAGCGCCTGCAAAATCATCGCGACCGCAAGCCGGACGAATGACGCGGGTGTCACCGTGTGGAAGGCTGTCGTCGTTCCCGGCATATATAGTACTATATACGAATGGCGGCCGCGGTGTTGTGACAGTCGGCCGTGGCGAAGGAGCGCGCCTCAAGGCCCCGGCCAGGTGCGCGTGCTGACGCTGTACTATACGCGCGTCGGAAGGGCCTGCCTCTTGTCCTGACAGCTCGGCGATAATCCGCGATGGCAACTGACCTTCGCGCGCTTAGTGTCTCCTTGCGCGGTGTGTCGATTCGCCTCCTCTGAGCGTGATGGAGACGAGGAAGCGCCGCGCAATATAATCTGTTTCGCAGCCAGCAAATCGATATTCCGCGTAAATTCGTTAAAAAAGAAAAAAGAAGAAAAGCGCTTACTCGCAAAAGGCGTTGCACAGTATACTCGGTTGCCGGTTCACGGAGGCCATTAGGCAGCAATACCGATATCGCAGTCTGCAAATAATTCGCTGCAAGTCAGGTTTCGTCTTGAATCTGCGGAATAAATGTTGAAGTGTTTGTATCATTCTCACTTTGATGCGCATGATGATTTCAAGCCGCCTTTTGTATACGCTTTACGTCGATGGGGCCGTTGAACTAACTCGTACCATGTGCAACACCTGAAGCCTATACCAAAATGGGATTTCGGCCTCCTGTTATAGGGTGGAATATGTGGGAGGTTCGAATGAGCTGACGATTATCAGGCTGCTTTACAGTGGTGCTGCTGTAAAATATGTCCGTATTCGTAGAATTTTACGTGGTTTTGTAAAGCCAAAACTGGCGTTTAATAACTGCCGTTTTCTCTCGCTCTGTATTTGTACAGCCCCCTCCAGGACGTTCCTAAAGATGGGCTCACAGACTTCATTCCCAAAAAGAGCCTAAGGAGGAGCGTTGCAAACGAAAGTCCAAGGTAAGCACATCACTGCGCTTCCAAGCGTTTATCCTGTGGCGCGCGAAGACGGCTCACTTCTTGCTGTTTCCTTGAAAAGTACGCGAAAGAGAAATGCTAATTAGCTTAGACTGATAAAGCATTCTTTCAGGACTGCATATATTTAATATATCTGTAACAGGGTGATCACCAAAAGAGGCACTGAATGTCAAAGTTTGAGTCTTCGTATTGCGCGTCAGTGCCCCTTTTCCCGGTATACGTCAGTGCGAACGCGTGCACTGATTTCGATTATGCTTTTTCCTAGCGCGGCCGTTACGACTGTAAGTAAAAGTTGTTCAAGCTTGTCACGTACAGTTTGACTCAATTAAAATACTTAACTCGACGCTGGTGAAAAAAAAAAAAAAACTATAGTCCTTAGCAGACGTCATTACATTCTAGACGTCACGGCGAGCTGGTGCGGGAACTTTGAGGCGGCAGCACCATCGTAATGTTTTTCTTACTTTTCTGGCTTACCAAGCGCCTTCTCACGGTAGGGGTGCGCTTTCTTTTTCTTTATGGGTGTAAATGTTATGCGTACTAATAGTTTTTTTATTTGGTGTCCCTTTAAAAGGCATTCGTCGAGCACGTTCGATCGGTTCGAAATACTTGCAGCCACAATTGCTGCATGTTGCGTGGACGGAAACGCGAGCGCACTCTATCTTTAATCGATGGTGTGGATAGCACACGCCTGGCTGCTGTCGAGATTAGCGTCAGCAGTTTGGGCGATAGCGGCCTAAATGTAGACAGCCCAGCCCACCCTCAGCTCCATCATGCACACCGCTGGCAACGAGGATGCGTGGATCTTTTTTCCCGTGGCAGGGACAAACACAGCACCGTTCCGCCAACAGTCGGATGAAAATAGCAGGGGCCCGCGATCGCTTTGCCGCCCGGTGCGCGAAAGGCGCCGCCCACAGCTCGGCCCTCTCCGCCCCGAGGTGCGCCGTCGTCGCTGCAGGTGCTAGCGGGAAAGGCTTGACGGAGGACCCGTCCGGAACAAGGAGAACTGGACCCGGGGGCGACGGTTTGTGGGAGGGTGCCGCCTTGAGCGCCCCGCAACTCTTCTCAGCCCGGGCGCGGCGGCTAATAGACGGTTTCTCGGCGCGTCGTTGCCTCGGTGATCGACCGCGGCGGGCAGGCCGCTTCGCTTTTGGCCTCGCGGAGATCCAGTTCATTAGAGAGAGCGGCCGACCAAGAAACGGCCAGCGGCAACTCGGCACGTCTATACAAACCCCCCTCGTTTATCGGCCATTGCTAAAATTGTGGCTTCCTTTCGCCGCTATATAGGCACGGTGATACAGGAAGAACGTGCCCATGCGTTACTGAACTCGCGCCGTTTAAAGTTCACGTAAGGAAAATTCGTGTTGGTCCATGTCCTTCTGCGGCGATTTCTGCTTTCTTTTTTTCTTCTGCGCCCGCTACGCTACAGATTTTCCACTGTATCCCTCAGTGGTCCATCAATATACACGCGCTTGCATACGTAGTACTGGCCCAATGACTATATAGCGGTTTACAAAGGTGTTAGTGGGCTATATAATGCATCAGCTAACAGAATCCTGCTTTTACCACAACTTTAGCCAGTGACCGGCAATCGACCGCGCGTGGCGGACAAGCTTCTGTGGGAACAACCTAATTCACCCGTCTCTTATTCGCAACGACGCGGCGTCAAACTGTAGAACAGCCGGTGGCGCGATCGCAAACCCATGAGGACGAGACCCACGCCCGAGTGTTTGCAAACAGTTTGAGACAGTGTCCGACCGCGGGGACGATGCGCGCTTCACCGGTGCTTCGTGGGCGTCGCACGGCCGTTGCCCGCGAGTGATCCATCGCGAGCCAAGCGTGGGCGGGGTGCTGCGGAGAATACAGATGCGTGTCTGGGGCCGGTATCGCAGGCCTTCACAACTTCGGTATGCAACTCGGTGAAGAGCTCACTTTGCGCTCTAATCAGGGCCGCGCGCGAGCGAGCGCAGCCGCTGGCTTTGCGCCGCTACTGATATGCATGCATGCATCCCCCACCACATCTGGCACTGGCGGGGACTGCTCTCGAACGTATAGTCTTTGGTTTCGGTAGCTGGCAGTGTTGTATTTAGTCAGGCTGGCGTAGGAAAGGACGAGACCATCCTTATCGTATTGCGGCGGGCCAAACAATTGCGCTTCACTTGTAGGTCAAGTAGTTAGTATGGGTTCGCGAGGTAACTCAGCTGTCGCGTTTTATGCAGATGCGGTCGCCTTTAGAGGCATCACACAGGCGTGCACTGCGTCAATTTCGTAAACAAAATCGTCCGCTTCACAGCGAGCGCGCGCAGAATACACGTAGCCATTCGGAAGTCCGGCCTAAAATTATAAAACGTGCAATAAAGGTTACACAGGGGCAGCCACACTTGTCTCTTAAATGACACATTCGTCTCTTAAATGACTTGAGTTTATATGCGCCTGTCTAATAAGAAATGTATATTTAGGTGATTGCACCATGTTGTGTACAATGTGTACAATTGCTGGCGCGAAGGGTCGCGCTGCTTCCGAGGAGCCTCGACGTGGAGCACCTCCTCGCCCCCCCCCCCCCCCCCCCCCCCGAGAAGACGTCAGCGTCGGCCTACTTTCTAATTGTTTTCTTTTCGCGGAGGTCGCCGTCTCGCCCAACGTCTCGCCCGTGCGTGAAGCGGCGCGATGCCCAGACGACTTCCCGCAGTGGGCGGAAAGGGGGGTCGTCTGGGGCCGCCGAGGCGCCACGGAGGCGTCCATGCTGCTGCGCTGATAAGGGGACAACCCGGTGGGACTTGACCTGCGACCAAAGAATGATCGCGTACGCCGACTGCGCTTCGCCGCTCGCTATTGGCCGATCCAGCGGACGCCCACCATGCATAGAGTCACGTATACCGTCGACGAGAACCGTTAAGTTAGCGAAGCGGCACAGATGAGCCATCTATATATTTTACTAACTTGGGAAGCCCTTCAAAGCGTTTTCATTTCTTTATTTTTTTTTCTGTGTAGTTCGAATAGCCTGGGAATGCATCAGAAGAGGCTGCTTTAGAACTGCGCAGTTCCTTTTAAAATTTCGCATAGTTTGTACAACTTCCAAGGCGAGAAGCGTGTACGAAGTGCACTGCGTCAAACATTCGTGTTGTGATGACAGATTACTTACGGTTATAACCAACCTGTACAACGCAGAAGTGACGTAGTCCGTCGTTTTTCTTTACAGACATCTTTTCTTAATCTTTTATATACGTATAATGTTCGAAGCATAGTCTATACAGCGAACAAAGTGTAATTTCAGGCCGCGCCGCTTGGTGCATTCCAGTGCCTTCCACTAACTTCTAAATCTGACGAAAGAAATAAAAGGTGCGTGTTAATTATGGACTTCACAGTTCGCGTTAATCGTCAAACGATTGATGCGGTGAGCGAAAAAAAAAAATGAGAGCAAAATAGGATGCTGACTCAAAAACAATTTAGACCTGTGAGTTATTTCGAAACGAGATCGAACTCGTGTTGAGATGTCAAATGTTCACCTCTTAGATTGACGTGCTTCTTTAATTGGGTAAAATACCGTGTCGCGGGCTAATTCACCTCCGTTGTTTTGATACTTGTCGCGCCTCGAGCTATTCGTGTGCCACGCCGATCGAAAGGCATACGTACAGCGGTGGACTGTACTGAGGAAGTAGTTGTTCGGCGTTCAAGAGCGCTCCGCACGCCCCGTTCTCCTTTAGGTTTATTCTCCACAGACGGCTGCGCCATTTCGCTGGTAGAACCAACGATAAACAAATCCGAGCGCTCGGAGTGGCGGCGTCCCTCAAGGTTCCGACTGATGAAGGATAACGCGGCCGCCAAAAGTGAAGTGTTAATTAGAGAGAGCGAGGTTTGTTTTCAAGGCACTGAAGAAAAAGAAGAGGATCTGTAGAGGTTAGCCGTCCCCAGTGGATTCTCGGTTAAAAAGGCAGTTGATGAAGTATGGATGAAGTGAATGAAGAGACAGAATGGCGGGGAAAGAGTACACTTGTCGCATGTATGTGGCGCGCCCTTCCACGCGAAGCCCTCGAACAAGAATCGACTCCAAGTCGTGCGGTTGGGGTCGCATCGCAATCCCCGCACTCGAGGACTCGTGTGGCGATCGTGAACCGCTATATAAAGGCCTGCAACGCCAATCAGTTAGCTCTCCAAAGATTTGGGGTGTTTTCCCTACACAATAAGCTACAGTGAGTTACTTGAGGATCCGGAATCCCTGCATTTATATTACATAGAAGGTTGGACGCAGATTTGATAACTGCAGCTACATTGGAGTGAATCCCTAGGCGCTGACCACAAGCTGTTTTGCAGAACACATGCGTGACCACGAACTTGCGTGCGTAGCAGAAGACTGGTATGAGACATGTATAAGAACACGCATATCAGAATATGAAGCGCAATTCCGATTCATTTTTACATGGACATGTGCGCAGCAGTCGCCCGAGAGCTACATGCTTCCAATTAAGTATTTGTAACGTAAAAAAAAAAACGTCATGATTAAATGGCTAGCTATCAAGCTACTTGTAACCACGCCTGGGAGTTTCAGTTGTCACGGATTCCTATGCTCCTGCTATCATAAAAAAAATCAGATTTATATTTTGAAACCAACGTAAAATTATGAGGCGCGCCGAAAGGGTGAATCCGGATTCATTTCGACCACCTGGGGTTATTAACGTATACCTGAATTTAGGTACACGGGTGCCTTTTTTGCATTTTGCCCCCCACTGAAGCGCGGCCGCCGTGGCCGGGAACCGAACCCGCGTGCTCGAGCGTATAGCAGCGAAACATCTTACCTGCTACGATGCCACGGCAATTCCTCTTATCACACGAAAGCTAATTCATACTACGTAAGAACACTTGAATACATCTAAGCAACAACAACAACAAAACGTACATGGAAACCGGCATAAGCCGGACAGCCCAGACATCTCTTTATACAGTGATGTAAGTGGTGATGCTAGAGCGGCCACGCACTATAAAAGCACGAGTGCCAGCAGTGTCACCTTGGAAGAAGCAGTTAAACTATGCAAATCTCCACACCAAAAAAAGTTAAAGCCAGTTCTACGCCTGTGTAAATCTGAGCAAACAGCTGAGCTAGCAAGCAAGCGGCACCACCTGGCGAACGCAGATTCAGTTACTTCTTCATCTTCTTTCTGTCATCTTTCTTATCTCTTTCTACGTATTCTTTGTTCTTCTTTCTTTCACATTTCGTTCTATATTGCCGTCTCTCCTCCTTTCCCCCCTCCTCACCCTCACTTCCCTTTCCCACCACCTTGCTATACTATACTATGCATGGCTATGCTATGCTAGGAGCTGCTTATCGCACATACCCGCTTTCTGTGGCGCATACCCGCCAGGTTCTCTGACACGACATCGGATCTACCTCAAGCTTAAACAACTCTGCTTTTGAAAATTTTTACACAGTGCTTTTGAAGAACAGTGGAAGGTATCGGCACGAGCACCTGTTCTCGATCGAGGCGGACAGGACTATTCGGCAACAAACGTGACCCACCCCCCCACGATTCTTGGGGGTATCCCTCTTAAACACTCAGCGAGCCGAAGTTGCCAGCAAGCTTGAACTGATTGAACTATGTGAGCAGAGCCGGTGCAATCGGCATTACACGGCCAATGACCGACGACGAAAGCGTGTGCCTTCTGTAATCGTCGTTACGGTCAGTCATTTCGGCGTCACGTGATCGCCGGCTGCATCTAAAATGGCAGCGAGCATACAGCGGTTGACGACAGCGAAGGAAACGCGAAGTTCGCTTTCCCGTTAATTCATTGTAAACGTTTGTAGTTATAAGCATTTTACGCGCTCGTAAGTTCCATAATAGTGGCAAATATGCGCACGCAGTAACGTGCAGAGCAATGGGGCACGTATCGCCTTTGTGGTACACCGCATTATGGCCTCATCATCGTCTATTCCCTCACTGTGAAGTGCTATAGCTGGCTTCAAACATAAGTGTTGGTTCGGTCTACTAATTGACCTTTTGATATCGCTAAACAGCGCAAGTTTTATCTCTCCGCACCTCACGAAGCATCGCCTCGGCCCTTTGCATTTCTTTCAACTTGGTCTTTTCCATCCGCGCGGGGCTGCCCCGTGGATATCTTCATCGGTTCTTTTTCGCTTATTTCTTCATCTTCGCTGCTCTCGTTCCATCCCGGCCCACAGCACAATTTACGAGAGGGAGGCAAAAGCAGCCCACGAGCGATGGCGGCGGCCGCGCGCCGATTGCGTGGTCGAAAGCCGGCTCGAGAGCGTAAAAGCGAATCTGCCCTCGGGCGGCCAACATACGCTTGCATTCCGCGCCGGGGCCGCCCGGGGCGCATTCCGAGTCGGGCGAAGCGAACAAACATGCGCCGGCCGATGCGCGCCCCGGGGCGGTGGCGGGCGACTGCCGAAGCAGCAGCACGGCGAGCCGCCGCCGGCTGTGCCTCCGAGCAAGGGTTTCATTTGCGGGCCTGCAGAATAGCACGTCTCATGTCCGCGGGACCCCTGCGAGCCGGAGGCGTACTTTCTCCCCATGCCATCTCTGCACGAGGGGGCGGCAGCAGAGAGGCCTGCTTTTGGCAGCATGGGTTCGAAACCACTCTCGACCCCGACGATGACCAAAGCTACGAAGGGCCAGCGAACCCGGGACCGCTTGCCGTACCCTCTCTCGGAGTGGGCGGCTCCCATTCTCGTTATATTGCGGCGTGGGCGAACAGAGCAGGGTTGCCAGGTTGGGCTATAAATAGCCAAATTGGGCTACATTTTTGTGGACTTGGCGGGATTTCTTGTCGTTGGCTATTTGGCTACTTTTGGGCTATTACCTGCCTTCGCTTCAAATGCTTGTTTTCCAGTGCCTTTTCTCCTCTTTAGTGGTGGTTGTGCCTCAAGTTCGTTGTGAATCAAGTGTTTACGTACACAGTTATCTTTACTTCACTCTTTCTACTATCCTTTACCTGTGCTTTTGCATTCTTTAGGTATCAACAGCCTCCACCAGACAATTATGGTAGTCAGTAATAATGAATCTATTCCCTTCCTTTGCCGGGTTTCGCGATGCTGCTGAGTTGTTCCTTTTCACGGCGAATAAATTTATGGATTTAAATATAAAGTGTAAGTGATAGCACACACGTAGTAACTTCGAGCCTCGTAACGTTTTTCTGTGCTATGCCTACTATAGATTTTACGCATCGCCGTTGATTTTAAAGGATAGAATTTACCGCTTTATATTAGCTTAGCTTGATATGGATTCCAACATATGCTCTCAATGTGATCCGCATCGTTTAGCTTTAGTTATTCGCTTTAAATAACCACGGCCGCTACATAAAAAAACGTAGCGGCCGCGAAATAACAACCGAGCAATCACTAAAAACATTCTTCTCCTCCGTGGTGTTCTCCATTCCTTTGACTACAATCCTCACATTGTGTCGTCACTTCAAAGAAAACAAACAAATTAAGAAGAAGCAACAAATAAAGTGACATTTCCTTTCTATTTCTACTACCTGCACCACACACGCGATCTTGCAAGCAGCACCACAATTGGAGACATGTATAAACTCTCTGGGTATAAATTATAATAAATAGAAACCTTTTTCTATATTTGCTCTCTTTGGCTATTTTGGGCTATTTTTTATTAATTACGTTTGGCTACTTTTGGGCTATTATTGGGCAGAAATTTGGCGGGTAGCTCTCCGAGTACCTGGCAACCCTGGAACAGAGACGCGCGTCGCCTAACCAGAACCAGCTCTCAACAGAGGCTCGCCTGATAGTATTATGCGGGTGTGGAGGCAGTAGCTAACAGGGCCCTTGTTACTCCGGGAGACGTCTCTCGCCGGGCTCTAGATTGGAGTGGTTCTTATGATGACATACGCGAAGTGCTCGTCGGCTGTGGCTGGCGTTATGCTTCTAAAGTCGCGGAAGTGGTGAGAGCCCTACGGCAATGCTCTTTTAGAATTTCTTGACAGCACTTTTCCGGAAACTTGGTCAACTCTTTCCGTCCGTACATGCACGTGCGCATTCCCTTTTGACAGCGCTTGTCGGGCTAGACGTTGAATATGTGAGTAGTCAGAATAAATGTGCGCTGGCTGCACTGAATTCATGAAAGAGAGCAGAATATATCAGAAAAGGAAACGGCGATGTGAGCTATACAAGGGACTGACAATGACGCATTCTTTAACGTACATCTAAACCTGGTTACGAGGGTGTTTTTGTTATTGCGTGTACACGCACGCAGGCACTCACGCGAACGTATGTGCATTCTAGCTGATGTCGGTTGGAATCGGGGTCCAACAATTCTCTTCTCCGTGAGGGGGCGTGGTTGTCGAGTTCGTCCAGCGCGGTGCATCAGCCGTCTCCCTCACTTGCTGAAGTGATGGCAAGCGTGAAGCGACGTACTCGCCATTAATATGGAGATGCTTCTCAAAGATAGAACGCTAGATAAGCGCAACATGCCCTCGGGACGCGCTAAAAATTGACCACTCGAGGCTTTATCGATCAGCTACCGTGTTTACAAACGCGCTTGCCTGTGCAGACAAGTGGGCAACAGTGTGGTGAGCGGATTGTTCGGTTCGTTACGCCTACTTAGCCCAGCCCTCGGCTCATCCAAGCTACACACACAGCATAAAGCGATTTATGCGCCCCACATGAAGGAAGTTTCGTTATGGAGCTAACTGCGGAAATGGCGCTTTCACGGCGCAGTCGTCATGGCGCCGAGTTATCGATAGAGCTGTGAACGAACGTTGCATTCCGCGAGTATTTCTGAAAACTAAGTTCCTCCCGCTTCTTTTGTTGACAGCGCAGTGCTAAAATCTAGCGTCATTTTAGATGAATCACAGGAACAAAACGTAAACGTTTTTTGCTGGCTTCACTGAGTGGAAGGCAGATTTCAAATGAGCTAGCTCACTTAGTCCTCCTAACTTTTATAGCTATATTGAACGGCAGTTTTGTCGTTGCATCAAGGGAAGGTATATAGTCGAACGTATCTGGCCGATTATATATTTTTTCTGCTGGTCATTTGTAGTCACATGTCACCTTTGTCGCTTTGCGTGCATTTTCGTGTCGCCATGTTCGTCATTGCGAATGTTCTCCACTGTGTTGTCATTATCTTTTAGTTCTTCTCCCGTAGCCCATACTGGCCACTGATCGCACTCATTGGCCTTTCATTTAATTTTTCTTCTATCGCCGTTCGTCAGGCCGAGTGGATGTTTCCGGTTGTAACAGCGGGTGAAGAGTCATCCCGAGACAATGTCCACTAGAATGGGGAATGAAATGGATCTTTGCAGAATACGGCCGCCTCGGGTGACGTTTACTTCCATTTCAGATTGAAGCAGCGCAAACAACAAAGATGAAGTCAGATGGACACAGCACACTAACTTTCGCGATGAACGCGTTACCGTTGATGTTCTTGCGCACGAAAGATTGCGATGCTACAAGAAAATAAATCACGCATTGGAGCGCTATAGTGTACTCATTTCGTGGAAAAAATGCGTGTATTCTTCGAGATAGCGTGCGTGTAGCCGTTTAGCTTTGACGTCGTAAAGCTGTATCAAATCCGGAGAATCGAGTGTGTATACATGTGTAATAGGCTTCGTTCCTGCCGCAAACAGTAAGCAGGCTGCAGTGATGGACGGGCACTGCTGCATCCGTGTCTCAAGCAACCCGTACCTTTCTCGTTCTCGCCCTTTCCTCTTGGAAACAGCAAGCGGTGGCGAACTCAAAAGCTCCTCGTGCGCTCATATTCTTCCGTGCCGGATTACGACTGCAGCGCGGAGGAAGAGCGTCATAGTGCGCGTGGTGTGTACAAGAAAGCCCAGACTTGTCTTCAATTTTATTTTTCTCCGCCTTTCTTCGAACAGTTTGCTTCCTGCCGCCTCCTTGCTTGGATCTTCGACGAATGCTTATCGCAGCGCGGTGCTTATGCGGAGCACGACGAACGCGACATTTCTCAGAACGAAAAGCCAGCTCGCACGAACGCGCGTCCTGACGGCGTGCGCTGCGCAGCGGAGGCCGCCCGGCGTTCGTGAGAGTGCCGAGAACGGGGCCGGCGGGTGGGACTTTTTTTTTTTTTTTTTGCTTCGTCGTCGCTCATACGGTACGCGATCTCGCGCTGCCAGCCGCACAACAGCAGCACTTCTGAAGGGCTTCGCGGAGTTCCGTGAAACCGCGACATCGGTCAGGCGTGTGTGTGTGTACTGCAGTTTGTTCGCGAGGAAAAAAAAAAATCGAGACGAAGAACAGCAATAGAACCTGTTTTCGTACTCGGCGTCTCACCCGCGTCAGCCGCATCCATCTTCGAGCCATTATGCAAACAGAGGGAAAGCCGCGAGTGATCGTCACCGAGGCACACACGGCCTGTCGTCTCGAGGCGCGTGCGAAATCCCGCCGAAGGCCTCGTCGTCGACCGGCTCATTCGTCAAGGCGCCCGGGCCCCTCGCTATTCTTCGTCATGATTAGCGATACGTTATCGAAAACAAGGCTTCCGCGCGCACAGGATGGCGACTTACGCCTGACTTGGCATCCGCCTGGCGGCGACCCCGCAGTAAGTAGTCGACGCCGCCGTACACACTGCAGCGGCTGCGCCGAGACGAACTGCCATGAATCATTTACGCAGATTGTGGCATTGTCAGGGGCTCGCTATGTCTGTTCGCCGGCTGTCACGCTCGCTTATGTACACGGAACGGGTACGCGGATTTTTCGCGCCGAAAAAAACAAAGAGAGTTTCGCTTCCTAAGCTGCATATCGCTTGCGTCGCGCCGGGACCATGAAGTGAACGGGTCTGTACACTTTGGGCGGTGGTGTTAGCCGCTGCCGGGCGACAAGTAAATGGCGTGAATCTGTTTCCATGGTTAAGTTCACTTGTATACTTGCGTCATCGAAGCAGAAGTCTTCGCACAGTTGGTCGAACACATTCATAGCGATGGTATTAGGGGGGTCTACAGGTGAAATAGGCCGCTCATGCGAGTAAAAACTAAGATTCCACAAAAACCTGGCAAATCAGCCTGAATCATAGTTAAATACCGGTAATGATGCCTAAAAAATGATCTTACGTTGTGGTCCATCGCCTACAGCTAGAAACTACACAGGTTTTTCGTGCGCTGGTTAGTTGGTGATAGCCCGCCAGCAAAAGAATAACGCAGGAATTGACGTTGGGCAGAAAAACTCTTATCTCTTCGCGATGTTCTTTTGTGTCGTCACCTACGTACTGTATGGCTCCGAGTAAAAGGCTGTTTGGCGCCTATATCTCTTGTCGTGTCGTCTGAGCTGTTTGTCAACGACAACCGACCATGGCGCTGCTTCAAACACTGTGAAGTACATATATGTCGGTATGGTGTTTTTTTTTTCTTTTATTGCGATAGCAATTACACGGACACTCTAGGCGGATTTTTGCCGTTGCCGTCATGCCCTGTATATGTATTGATATATAAATAAAAGCCAGAAATAAAAATAAATGAGAAGAAAAAACCTCCGACCCCTCGCTCCGCAGCGCAGCGCGTTAGACTACTAGGACACGCGCCGTCCGTTCTTTGAAAGACTAACGGCGAGCTATTTATATACACCATTTACCGCTGTCGGTACACAGAGCTCAGAGGTGTCTCATCGTGTGCAGTATGACCAGCGATATTGACCGAAGGGCGCGCTTTAAAGCAACGCCAAGTTATTGCTTCAGTGTGAAAACTGGCCTTGAGACGCGCACTAAAAAGTGGCCCATTTCTGTACCCGCTCGCGATGTGGAACGCCGGGTAAACAATGCGTCGAACGCCACCACGCGGCAGGAGACGCGGAGGGGTCACTCCACTTACCGCACTTTTCAAGAAAAAAAATATCTAAGAGCGTTGAGTTGTTGCGCGCTGCTCAAACACGAAGAAGTAACAACTGTGACAGTTGTTTGTTCGCGCTCGTCCTGTGTATACCTGTGCGTTCTTTTCGAGCGTCCTTTCTTGTGTTTGAGCAGCGCGCTGCAAGTGTCGAGCTGTGACCGTTGTTAGCACGCGCTCGTCCTATGTGCGTTCTTTCCCTGCGTCCTTTGCGCTTGAACGGCGCGCTGCAAGTATCGAGCTGCTTGCCGTTCTTCGTGTGACATTCTAATTTGTTGCTATCGCATTCATTTATTCGCCCTTGCGGCGAAACTGTGACATTTTTCGTTCGCCTTCGGCGTATTCAAGCAAGAAAGGATTGTCGGCGTTGTGGTCTGGTTGTCAAAGCGACGGATTTTTCTTATCCATCATACAGGGTTCGGGTCAGCGGCACCCTATATACTGGTACATAACAGCGAATATGTGTGTATGTGTCGGTATTTCCCCCGGCGGCATCCTTACGAAAGGGGAAAAAAAGATTTAAAAAAAAAAGCCTTCTGCGGTTGAAGCGAAAAGTGCATAGATTCTTTAGTATATCCACGTACAACATACAGCGGTACGTTCGTTTTAATAAAGAACAGACACAAAACAGGCATCCAAACCACATAATTAATAATAAGGCGTAATAGAGACGTAGCGCTCCCCGCATGCGTTTTCCGGTAAAGATTACTGTTGCGCAAGCTTCCGCGGTGACGGTGACGTCACTAGCCTTTCATATATAAAAGAACCAGATTATTGCATATGAAAGCACCAGTGGTCATGACACCGTCGGCGACGTTACCGCCGACATTGCGAAACCTCACAAGTAGGACTGGTTCCTGCCGTTTTGTGAGGGACAACCTTGCACTCGCGTGATACCACAACCCCGATCAACCAGCCACGCAGTACATATCGCGTTCGGATTTGGCCTTGGCCACGAGTGTAGCGCAGTGGTCGCGGAAATCATCACGGTGTACCACAGCGACCACAAAGCGATTGTCACTACCATTACTGTAAGGCATTAAAGCATTGCATACCACCTCCGCAGTAGTAGCAGTGGTTTTCAACAGCTTCGCTGGACATACGCTTTCGCAGGGCCGGGATGGACTTTTTTGTTTGTTTGCTTACGGCGAATGGTTATTAATTATGCGATCCGTCTATTTTAACCACCTCACGACCTTGGCCACTCTCTCGCTGCCTTTAGACATTGCGCTGTTGTTGGTCGAGGCTAACGCCTTTGCCTCGTTAGTTCTGCACAGCACCGGAGAGGGCTCGTATAAATGGAAATTATCAGAGCTGTACAATACGGCTAAGTAAGGTATTAAAAATCAAATGTTTCTTTTAACTCTCTAACGTGGAACGATTCACTTTTTTCAGGCAGGAGCTCTGTGATTGAGAACTAAATGCTAAAGGCGAACAAAAAAAGAGAAAAACGTTTGACAGGGCTGGCGATGTTTGCCGCCTAGGAAATGATGGACTATATTTTAATACGCTGCTATTTTCTTCTGCCCAAGTGGGCGAGGCGAGCGCACAGGTCCAAAAACCATTTGAACTTAAAAGCCGTCTCGGGTAGATTAATATGCAAGCAATAGAGATAGTGCGGAGAAGGCCGGATGATTGATGAAGAATGATTAGAGAAGAAATCTTTGAAGATATGGATGTTTTTTTTGTTTTTTTTTTTTCGCATAGAGACCTTCCTTTATAACAAGGTCGCACCTATCCACACCAACATATTGAAGGGCAGCCCATAAAAGGCCCTTTGCAATCTTTTTTTTTTCGGGAATTAAGCACCCTATGAGCACACCAATTGTCGTGCCACATATCGCACCATCGTGCCACTCTTACTGCTTATCAACTTAACCTTACTACACCTCGCATCTACGCATATTCTCAGATAATCTATCCACTAAATCCTACTTCTCGGACGAAATATCTACACAAGTAAGAACCATGCAGGTAACTTGCCTGGGGGTCGGCTTCGCTGCTGAAGTGTGAGCCGTGCGGAGAAAGACACACTGCGGTTTAAAACGCCGAGGCGAATTACCGCCGAGGTGAGTTACCGAAACCTCAGTTAGTGCCACTGAATGTGGTCAGTAACGAATCACCCGACATGGTGGTAGCTATAGTGTAGCGCTGCTAAGCACGATGACGCGGGTCCGATTCCCGACCACGGAGTCCCCGTTTCGATGAGGGCGAAATGCAACTAAAAAAAAAAAAAAAAAGAAGAAGCGCCCGTGTACTCAGATTTAGACGCACGTTAGACAACCCCAGGTGGTGAAAATTTATCCGGAGTATCGCCCCACCAATAATCATATCTTGGTTTTGGCACGTAAAACCACGGAATTTAATTAATTTTCAGTAACTAATCGAATTCAAATAGTATCGCGCTGAGAGTGTTCACGAGAACAAGCGAGCCACACGAGGAGCGCGTAGTATGAGTCGCACTTACGCAAGCTATCATTCGAACGTCACTTGAGGATGAGGCTTAAGTGACAGTGAATGATGGCGGCTAACGTACTACACTGTTGCCTGACGCGATAATTGCACGTATTCAGTCAGTCAGCAGTGTCGATTTCCTCGCGCAACTGTATATCACGCCGTATAACGTCACGCGAGATATTCCATATAGCTGCTAATGAGTGCGTGTGACGTGCTATGCTTGTGCGTGTTCTTGCGGGCGTGTTCCAAGCCCTTTTTTGCTGTCATATTGTGCAGGAGTTGGATGGACCCGAAGCTGATGCTGTCCGCCTCGCCGGACACCAACTTCAGTCCCAAGATCTCCGGCATTCCTTGCGTCGCCGCGGCGTCTCGCTACACGGCGCCCGTGCACATCGATGTCGGTGGCACCATCTACACCTCGTCACTGGAGACGCTCACCAAGTACGTTTTCCTACTGCAACAAATGCAGGCCTCGGCTGCGACCTGTCATACGCTGCAGAGAATTGACTGTTTTTGGAACCTCATAATAAACGAGGAAAAATTAGTTACGTACCGCTGAAAATTTTGCAGGAGAAGCGAAAGCACGATGCATGGCAGTATGAACCTCTATACTAACCGTGTCAAATTATTAAAAAGGAAAGCTGCTTTCATTTATTATACGAAGCAGTGATGAATGTGAGTTGCAAAAACACTGTCTTTTCATTAGGTCTCTTTTTTTTTACTTTACTCGGACGTGTACGCTCGAAACTATCGCACTCAAATCCGCAGTAGTATATTTTTTTAACGCTGTATTCCCGAAATAACACTCGATGCTCTATGCCTTCACCATAAAAGAACGCGCTGCAAGCATAAAGCACAGTCTTGGCAATCGTGCACGTCCGCGTGCCACGCGATGTGTTCGGCAATGGATGCCTGATTCTAACGTTAGTTGGGGATCACTCATTAAAGGGACACTAAAGGCAAATATTAAGTCGCCGTTGATTGTTGAAATAGCGGTCCAGAAACCTCGTAGCGCTGCTTTTGTGCCAAGGAAGTGCTTATTTTGAAATAAAATCACGTTTTTAGTGGTCCGCATCGCGTTAGCGCGCTTCAAATCTCCCGCCTGAAAATACGACTCTCATACGTCACTGCTGCCATGCCCAACGTTGCCCGCTTTTACTGCGCGGCCGCCGACACTAGTAGCAGCCGAGCGGAAGTAGCGGGACCCACAGTAGCAACAACGGCGCTGCGGCAAAGACTTGCTCGGATGAGCACATTCAAAGCCGTCACCAAGTTGCGGTTGGTCTCGTAATCCTCAGTACGAAAGTGCAGCAAGCACACACGCAGAGGTTTTGACTGTTTAGCACACAGGCGCAATGGCACGACACTAAGCCACTTCGAGCGTAAGGGTTCATTCCGCGGCACCCAGTGAAAAGACACACCGGTTTCCTTGCTGCAGCACTGGCGTTGTGCACCATTCGGGCATCCGGCAATATCATACGCATGCGGCATTTTGTCGAACTCTCTGTCAGAGCGACCTTCACGAGCGCGCAAAACACGCACAGCAGTACGCGATCCCGAAACTACCACTGAGACGGGCGAGGCACAGCTCGGCGAAAACGGAACCTTTGAACCACGCGCGCCGTTCCCCATGGCAACGCCACGGAGGTTTTGTTTTCCACGAATCAAGCGGAAACGAACAAACAGCATTTTATTACATCTTTTGATGCTCGGAATGTTCTTTTTTTACTGCTGCTAGTTTGATTACTAGTGATTTATTGTAGGCCGACTTCCCTACGTCATCGGGATCACTTCGAAAATGTCCCACTCGTGGCGCTCGTCATGTGATACATTTAGCTTAATTTCTCGGTAAGTAGGGCACTGCTGTTGATAATATTGCCGTTTTAGAAGTTGTCATACATTGGGCTTTCACTCTAACATAAATTGTTATTTGCCTTTAGTGTCCCTTTAAACACGGCCGTACAGCTCATTCTCACGTTTCCAACCGTTGAACAAAGTTGCTTCTACAGCGACTACACGTGTAACGACTGCGAAAGTAAATCGTATTAGAATCATGGGCGACGCCAGCACGAGGTCACGGCTGCGTGACGTCATCACTTCTCTAATAGTGTTGACGCAATAAGCTGACAAATGCACCGCATTTCTTTTGGCAAGAAAAAAAAAAAACAGACTCCCAATTTCAATTTCTAGGAGAGGGTCACGCGCAGTGTTCTCACTCCCCCCCCCCCCCTTCCCTCAACCTTTCCGTTCCAGTCTTCCTGCATAATTTTTTCTTTAAACGTACGCACGCACCGAAATGATATTGGCAAAAAGCAACATAATAAATAGGGCAGCTGTAAGATCCGTGGCGACAGAGTCTCAGCAGTATATTAAAGTGACAAGAACGGCGAAACAGAGAGGAAGATTCAATGACAGTGACAGTTTTGTGAGAAGAAAACAGAGGCGCAGTTCGCGTTCGAATCGAGAGAGCGAGGGACATTAGAGACTTCTCTCCTTCACCCATGACAGGTAATCTTATGAGAGCCAGTAGACGGCGGACGGGGCTACGAACTTTCGTCGGAGTGAACGGGCGCCTCTGGTCAGCGTCGTCTCGGACAGATGAGTTCGATTACGCGCGTTCGCGGGAGGTGGAACGTTTGAACCGGCTTTGACAAACGAGCGATCATCGGGCAGAGTTCAGGGTCGCTCGAGAATTATCAATGAATAGCTTTGGCCGCTGCGAAGCAAGAGGAAAGGAGAGAGAGTGTGTAGAAATAACGCTCGCCGCGTTTGGTCGCTCCGGGGCGAAGCCGCATACCATGTCTTCCAGTCTGCGTTAACACGAGGCAAATAAAAAGTGGGCGCGCACTTGCGGTGGTGGCAGCCCCTCGAACTCGGCAGCCCTCAGGGCGAGCCGCAGAGGCAGGCGCCGACCGCATTCATTAACAGCGGCGCAGCTCCGATGGCCGCAGGCGAAGCGGCCGTCGCCAGGACCGGATTAGGAGATGTCTCCGCGGGGCTTCTCCACCGGCGCCGCTTTGATCCCGCGGCGGCTGGGACCGCGAGGTGTTCGCAACCCCGGCCCACATTTCCTTCCGGCGACCCTACCGGTGCCGCTGTATGCCCCCTGTTTCTGTTTGACACGTCCGTGCCACGGAACTTGGAAGACGCGCTCCACACTTCACAATACATCCGCACAGAGACGAAACTGTCGTAATGACCGGTAGCGCAGTACGGAACAAATTTTTTTGATAAGAAAGGACATTGTTCTTCCATCCGGTGTCCTTTTGCCTTTTTTTATTTGCCCCGTAGGCTTGTTTCTCTGCCTTCTACTTTTTCCCACCGTGTCGCGCTTCCCTCAGAAGCAAATTATGCGCGAGGCAGTGGCCGCTTACGCAATGTTCGCGCACGTTTGTCGACCGTGCGTGCGCTTCCTGTGTGCTGGTTTCAGGGGGCTCATTTGGACTCTTCATAAAGGATGGGCCTCATTGTTATCGCTAAGGAGAACTTGTCTGTGAACTGATCTTGGAGTTATGAAATGGGAGCAAGGAAAAGATGGGCGTGTTTCCGTTCAGTGGGAATGTAAGGTCGGCACGAAATGTGAATCTATAACGGGAGAGACGGGGCCCATACAGTTGGAAGTCACGTGCGAAAATTCAGAAAGTCGGACGAACTTGTACGTAGTCGTTCCTGATACCTAAACATTTTCAGCTACTGATTGAATGATCAGAAATGTTTGCATACGAAAGCAGCATCGGTGATTTTGAAGCTGTAGATGATTCCGAAATATTTGGGTCACCTTAGGTTCTTTGTCGCACAGGTACGCCAGTGCGCGAGAGCTTTATCCGCATATTCCATATACAGATTCACAGACCCGTGATTTCAACTAAAGATCCATGGAATGCAGTATATCCCTTGTCACAAGCCGTTCTGCTTTCACGGGTTTTAAGGGTTTAACAGAGCACGCGAAATGATCGTGCCGCGTGCAGCCCGTACTCACTGCGCGTCCAGTATGCTATATCACATACAGGGCTACCGAACTATTGTGTAGCGCTATACAGAGTTCTCTCAAACTGCATTTTGCTGAGCAACATGGGTTCTCATCAGCCCAAACGCCCATAGGGTAGTTCACCAGCGCGTAAGCCTCTAACTTACAGCTATGCGCAGCTTTAGTACTCTTAAGGAATTGCTACAGCTCGCATGTATTAGTAGATGTGGCATCCGATGGCTCTTATAATGCATGAACCACCAAACAGAAAGTCAATATCCGCCGGTAGCTTTAAGTTACTTCAGGGTCTGAATCTGGCTTCTAGCATTCTGTTTCGTCCTCTTGCTGCGGATATCCTCGGGAATGATTTAGCACAAGTCGAGAAGGCGTCTTCGAAGTTGTCGGTTTGGCACAATTCCAACGCAGAAAGGTGAATTCTATGCAATCGCCTCAAAGTAACATTTTTTTCTAGTTCCAAGCGTTTTCTATGTGATTACCGATTTAACCGAACAACCACGTGACCCCCACTTCAGACGTGACAATAGCCTCGTTATTATCACGCTGCGTAAAATCGACGCCACTCAACACGCCCAAAGATGCATCGGAAAACACGCGCGCATGTGGATGCCCGCTTCGAACACGGTGCAGTGGTGCGGATCAAGCGGCCAGCAGCAGCCTGCATGGTGGCGCGTGCTGGGCAGCAGCAGTCGCGTGAGTGGCGACCGCCCATCTTTGAAAGGCTGCAATCAGCCGCGGCGCTCCGAAAGCGGTCATGATCGCTCGCGCGCGCGCCTTGTCGCGAGCCGCGCTCTCTTTCACGCACACCCACCGCCGACGAAGAGCGCCGACGTTGCGCGACCGGTCGCAGGGGCAATTTGCTTCTCCGCCTGACAACCGTGTCGCGACGGGCGAGCCAGTCGTCGCCCTGCCCCGCTGCTTGCTGTATAGAATGTAACTTCGTAGTACAAAATAAACTGCGAACACGCGTTGCATATAAGGAAATTTATAAAAGAGTAGGTTTACCTCCGCTAATAACTATAGCCTTTTTACGCCGAAGCAGTGCAGATAGATTTTTTTTTAAAGGAGGGGAAGAGTGGGGAGGAGAATAAGGATAAAAGAAAGGCAGGGAGGTTAACCGGGGACTGAGCCTGGTAGGCTATACTCTGCAGTGGGGAATGGAAGGAAAAGTTAGAGAGGAGGAGAGAAAAGTCACTGTTGCCGCCGACGTAACAGTTCTGCGTTTGATATCACAGACGGTGAATCAGTCCGGTATCCTTAGGAAAACGCAGCAGCGCTTTCGCTGCCTTTTGGAACTGTGTTAGGCTGTCTCGTAATTTAGCTGGCCTTTCTATTTAGTGGCCCTCTGAAGCATGTCATCCGTGTTCATCTAAGTACGTTGTACGTTTAGCGTCGTTTCGTCTCCATTCGGCGTCATTTCGGCAGCGCGGAACGTTCTTAAAATGCGACTGAAGTGATCTGTCACGCACGCTTCCTGTGGCGTATATACACGGCAGCCTTGACATCCTGAGATTCGGGCCAGACGCCTCGGGCAGGGTCGTGGCGCCGCAATTGAGCGGTTCGAATGATCGACGACAAGGCGCCCGCTATGCCCGCGCCGTGTGGCAGAGACGGGTGCGGTCAATCTCTGATCATCGCGCGAGTTTGGACCGTCGCTGCGGGCGCCGGCTTTCGACGTGTGCCCTCGCTGTACGCAGCGCGACAGCTCGACTTCGTGTCTCAAGGGCGCACAGTGCACGTGATTGTCGTCGCTGTCGCCGCGTGTCGATGGCTGAACGTCGAAAGACTACTTCGCTATGTAGCAACCACCACTAAGCATTCGTTGCGTCAATGCCTACGTTCTCGGCAAGCTGTCACCGTTCGCGCGATTCATCTCGCGGTTTGGATTTGGTAGGCGTCAATGCTAGTGGAGTTAATAAAAGCTGAGATACGCTATACAGCCTCCGTGGCTGCAAGAGGTGGTTGGCTCGAAACCCACAGCCGGATGCCCACCGTCAAATGGGTATGGAAACCCCCGTTTGTCGCTCAGTGATAGGGACTATGGTGATACCATGGATGTATGATACGCCTACAAGCTAAACATAAAGCTCCGTCCCAGGAAGTTCACAGTTTCGAGCCACAGCCCGTTACGGTGGTTCAATCTCTGCTGTTATCACCCTATTACTTTCATGCACACTCATATCATCCTTTATCTATAATTACGCGCACATAACTTTTTTTTTAACTGTACCAGTACAAAATCCGCCGTGGCTTAATTCATATTTCCCCCGAAGCGCCGTCGCAGTGATACGTGGTATCACACCTTTAATATCGCTGGCCAATTTGAGGGCTGCACGCGGCAGTTCGAAAAGTTCAAAAAGCGCGCCATCCGCCGCAATCGGGCGAACACAGTGTGCTGCGGCCGCATCTGTGAACGCTTTGCACCAGGGTAATTACTTAATAGGCGTCCAATTGCGCGCGCAGGCTCCGGCAGCCCGGTGAGATTAATGGCGGCCATTCGGCTAGTCTCGCCGTCCCTCTGCGGGATCCACGTGCCCGGCCGGCGCCCCGAGACGCGCCCGAGGCGCGGCAGTGTTGGGGTGCTCCTCCGCGCGGGAGAAATTTCGTGATGATGACCGGGGCCATCGGAAGAGGACTTTCCGCGACTCCATGGGCGCGCGCCAGACCTCACGCTCGGCTTCTTGGAACACGGGAGGTGACCCGCGCGAATATCGTGACGCCTTCCAGCGGACGCTTTCATAGCTGAGGGCGGCGTGACGAAAATGTGAAAGCATAGAATGGAAGCAGTGCGACAAGACACAGCGCTGCGTCCTTTTGCCTCTCCGTTCGTGTGCGCTGTTTTAAGGCGAAAGCCTTATATGCCTCACTAAACACGAAAGTTGACCGTCGGCGTCTCGCGTCCTGCGGCGTCGGAGACGAGTGGTGCAAAAAATCATCACGTGATGACGTCACCATATGACGTCATGACGACGTCACAGATCGCAAAGTTTTGTGACGTCATCATTACGTCCTACATTCTGGCGTGACGTCATTTGACGTAACGCCACATAATGAGCCCTCCTTTGGGCAGCGAGCGAAACCGGATAGCGCGCGACCACAAGAGAAGAAAATAAAGACGGGCGCTTCGCAGTGGCACGTGAAGCCACGGCTCGTGTTCCCTGCTGGCGTCGATTCAGGTTCAACCGTTTCGTTCCTTCGCTCCTGTGGCATAAGCCTACACCGTCATCGCATGACATCGTAGCTTGGTCAAAGGTGGGCTGATCACGGAGGCAGTGCAAAATCAGGTGAGGTGCCTCCGATCCTGGAGGCAGTGCGAAACCTATAGCTATGCGCACAAAGCTTTCGGAGGGTGGCGGGGCAGGATAAATACATCCATAGGGAGCCTACTTGACTGGCCGTTCATGTAGGCTCCCTAATACATCGACTGAGAAGAAAAAGAAGATGGCTTTCGCCTTCGAGTTGTCTCAGGTGAATGCACAAGGGACCCTGTGATTTTTTTTTCTAAATTACCATGTACCGTAACCAACCCCACAACGAACTACGTGCAGTTCATTTCTACATCAGGCCTCGTATCGGTTACGTGTGTTCCGGACTTTCCGTCCCATGTCCTTTAATGGACGTACACTTGCGACGGGCTTCCTGTCGAAACCGTCTTTATTTGTTTGCGATCAATAGCGTCAACTTCCTCTGCTGCCCTCGTTAGTGCGTGCTGATTTCGATCTAATGACTATGTATACATAAATTAGACGGCGACGAAATCCCCCCGAAGCTTTCCGGGTTTTCTTCGGTCCACTTTGTGTCATGCGTGACTAACACTGCGAAGAGCGAGTGATGCTTGGGTGGCATTTATTTAGCTGTCCGGTTTGTTTTGCTCCACTCGGTCGCCCCTGAGAGTGAACTCTTCCGCGCCACCTTTCGCTCGTTCATCGCTCGTGGATAGCGGGCTAAGCAACTAAGTGCAGACTTCCTCGAAGTGCAAATCTGTGCAGTGTACCACTACAGAAGCTACGAAATAATCAAGAAAAGTGAGATTGATGTATAGCCGTAAACACTAAGTGGTATAAGGGGTTGTAGGATTTTATATGAACAGGAATGTGCAAAAAAAAGGGGGGGGGGGGGACATTCGCAAGCATATAAACAACGACGAAACGCGCACAAAACGCTGCCACAAAGCATGCCGCAATAGATTTTTGGCGTCCACAAAGCGCTTATACACGGTTGCACAGATGTTCGCTTTGCCGTTCGGTTTTTTTTTCAAGTATAGCGTAATTACAATCACTGAGACGCAGACCAGAAGGCACACCCTCCACGGTGGCCTATAGTGGTTATGGTGCTCGACTGGTAACCGGAGGTCGCGGAATCGAATCCCTGCCGTAGCGGCCGCATTTTCGATGGAGGCGAAAACGCATGAGTCCCGTGTAACTTATATCTAGGTGCACTTTAAAAAACACCAGATGGTCAAAATTTCCGGAGCTTTCCGCTACGGCGTCCCTCATAACCATATCGTGGTTTTGGGACGTAAAATCCCAACAATTACTATTATTAGACCAGAAGCACAAAGAAAAAGAAGTCACTCCATCCTTACGCCAGCGTAAGGATGTAAACCACTGTTGATGGAGCCCCTATACTAACCTCCGGTTTGCCTTCAGAGTTTAGCTCCATTTCTGTCTTCTTTTTTATCCTACTTGATATGACAACTTACTCATTTGGCTTAATTGACTTTGACAAGAATAGTTCGGTGGATTACACACGGCGATGTTGTCGCTGGAGTCTATATGTAGGGCAGGAGTAGAAGAGGGATCAATTCGTACGTGCGCGTGGTGGCGGCACCCGGTCAAAGTCATTGCCGTGCGCATGCGCGGCAATGAGCTAAATCAAACGCCACCCGTCCGCTATGGATGGTAAGCCGCCAAGTTGTGCGCGACTGACTTGTCCTGCACACAACCAACTCCCGTTTGCGCACACCTGTTTACCGGTTCACCTTAGTCGTTCGAGACAAACCAAACCGACTCACAGTGTCCGCCTTAGTGTTCGTGGGGTTACGGTGCTCGGCTGCTGACCCGAAGGTCGCGGGTTCGATCCCGGCCGCGGCGGTCGCATTTCGACGGAGGCGAAATCATAGAGGCCCCGTGTGCTTAAATTTAGGCGCACGTTGAAGAACCCCAGGTGGTCGAAAATTTCCCGAGCCCTCCACTGCGGCGTCCCCCATAATCGTAGCGTGGTTTTCGCACGTAAAAAACCACAGATATCATTATATCACACGACTCACAATAACCTGCTTAAAACGTACTTTGTGGGCTAGTTGGTTGTCATATTCACGATAAACGGCAGCGCACACCGGGTTAAGACAGGTACACAAAACACGTCGTCCTGTTTTCGTGTTTTGTGTATCTGTCGTAACCCTATGTGTGCCCGTTTATCGTGAACACAATAAACCGTTAGATTTACTTCACAGTAAATAGCTGCAGAAATTTTCGCTTTTTTTTTGCGCATCGTGACCTCGTTTATAAAAATACATTCATCTATTATTTCTACGCTGGGTGTATCAGTCAGAAATGTCAAAGTTCTTCCAGGGCGACAACGTTTCACTTAAAAACGCCATGCCTGCGCGGAATACGCAGCACAGTCACAACGAAAGCTGGAGGAACGGCCTTTCTATAGTGCCCTCGTAAACTCTCTTGCGGGCGACCACTGCAGGTACAG
>NC_051176.1:246924542-246949587 GCF_013339695.2 Rhipicephalus sanguineus
TCCTGCTCTCGCGCCAGAGCCCCGTTGTGCGTTCTTCGTCATTACAATATATATATATATATATATATATATATATATATATATATATATATATATATATATATATATATATATATATATATATATATTATATATATATATATATATCAGGACATGACGGCGATGGCAGAAAAAGCCAAGAGTGTCCGTATAATTGCTATCGCAATAAAACGACATGTCAAGCCCCTAAACCACCAACAGACGCTCGCATTCGCGTGCTCCTCTGCAGATGCACGCGTTTCGTGTGTTTTCACCTCGGACGCTGAGGAAGGGCATCCGGATAGGTGGACAGACGAGGCGACGAACGCATTCGCTGTAGACTCGTGCACAACTGCAACGACACAACTAAATTTCAACCACTGAGTGGCATATCTTTCTTTGCAGTTAGGGCATATACAGCATAGAGTTCACTATTCCTTTCAATAAAGAAAACCACAAAACAAGCATCAAATCTGCATGCTGGATGATAAGGCGCCTGTGAACAATGGGAACATCATTCCATGCGTTCCCGGTAATGATTAGGTTGCAGCTGCTTTGCACTTGACACGAGGGCTTCGAATGACGTCAAACGGCCCCTCCTTCTCCCCGCGTGTGTTTCCCGCTTTCATATATGAAAGACAGACCCGTCTAACGACCCATTCAGTTCATTCTAAGGCTGCCATGGGTAGACCACGGAAATTAAAGATACCAGAAGAACAGCGTGAATACAATGCTCTAAGAAAGAAACAAGTTCGTCTTGCTGAAAATGGTCGCGGAACCAATCACGGTTAATACCACAGCGACCACAAAGCGATTATCACTCCACTATTACTCTAAAGTAACAATAAAACATCCCCCCCCCCCCCCCCCCCAATAGAAATGTGTGGTGTTTGATGCAGCTTCGCTGGACATTCACGTTCGCAGGGCGGGATGGCGGGCGGCCAATTTTTTTTTTTCTATTCTTCTTAGCATGTACATAGGACTACAGCAAAATGGAGAAATTTTTTAATACATTAATTTAGAGGAATTTTCTACCGTCTAAATCGACCCATTTTCTCGTTTCTTCATAGCGTAATAACTAGACTATCCTTCGTATTCTGTTCATGCAGTATTTTTTTTTTGTAAGGTTGAAAAATTTCGCGTTCATCATTGTAACATTGCTAAGCGGACCATAGTAAACGCGGAATCGTTGAAAAGATTACCTTGTCTGAGCGCGCACTGAACTTTCCACGCTGTCAACCTGCTACCTTCGTTCCCAATAGGCGCTCCTGGTTTTCATCCGACGTCGGAGAGGCCTTTGTGCGTATTGCACGCTCGCACACGCACTGACACAGACTGCCGCGGGCGCACGTGCGTCGCGCTTGTATTTATTGATACTAATGGCAGCGGGCGCGGTTCCCGCGGCGGCATCCGGTGCGGCCCGTACTGCGCCGCGCCCTGACCCGCGGCCGGTGTCCAAATCAATCAGCTCATCTCGAGCGCTGCTCGGAGAATGCGCTCAGCGGGTGCGCGCGTGGCCCACGGGTAAAGGAAGGCGAGGGGGGACCGCGCCCACTCGCCCGCGGCTGTGGTGGGCGCCGAGGCACTGGAGCCCCCGGGGGACGCCGTCTGTTTGGCCCCGAGGGGGCTCCAAGGACACCTGCGCCCCCTTCCCCCCTCCCCCGCGCGCGCCCCGGGGAACCTGCTCGCCGCCGGAGGTCCGCGAACCCTGCCGGCGCCTGGGGCCTCGAAGCCATCCCTTCGCCATACCGCGAGTAATTGGCTGCCGCCAGAGACAAGCGCACCAGTTCTCCTGTTTTTATTTTCAATGACGACCCTGTCAGTGCGGCAGGGGCAATAGTTTTTTTTTTTCGGCGCCCCCTCCTCCGCTTTATTCGCCCTCCATTGTCGCTGCTGCCGCGGGCGCCCCGGAGCGAGGGACGCGCTGGGTGCTCTCTCGGCGAACTGGTTCCCTCGGAAGAAGTTGGAGCGAAACAGACAGAAGGAATGGGCCCGTGATACCTGTGCCTTCCCGCTGTCGACAGGGCCCTCTCCGCGGGAGGCACCGCGGACGGCTCTTCGCTCATGCGAAGCCCGAGAGAGACAATACGCGAGATCTCGCTCACACGCCCGAACTTTGGCAGCCGGAAACTTATTGCTTCAATATCTCTTCGCAGGCGTGCACCTTTCAGAACATGCCAGGGACTTCGAGCATACCAACTTGTTACCGGAGGACATGCGATATCATGCGTATATACTCTCGTACAGCTCAAATACGCCAGTTCACAATTTCGAGCAACAGAAAATTTTCATAGTTTACACTTGCGGAGCTTCTAGGCACCCCCATGCAAGAAGATATTACTCTATAACTTTCAACCGATCTTTTCTCTTCTTCCTTTTTATGATTGACTTGGTGGTTCGCTGCCCACTGCTTAACCTTGCCACAGCGAGCCAGCAGTTCAGCTTCAGTACTGCAGCTCCTGGCTGTTTATCATAATATCATAATCGTTTCTCAGGTAACGTTATTTCTCCTTCTTTTTTTTACATTTCGTCGTCAATCGTTGTTTAGTTTCTTTTACCGAGTACACGTAAAGCTTCCACTTCGCAAGCTGTATTTATCGTTTGTTTCATGAAGGTCGTGTGCAACCCACGGGTGCTCGTTATACACGAGAAAATTAAAGATAGCTCAGCGAAGGAGTACATGCATTGTATAATGCGACTGGTTAATGATGAGAAGAGCTCTCGGGACGACAGCATCTGTCAAAATGAAGTATCTCTAAACGAATGAAGCTATACTTCTCTCCTTCAGTATTCGCATTTACGGGGCGCAATTACGTTGCAGAATATCACGTTTCGAAATAGTCTTCACTGAGAGTAAGTGTCGAATAAACAAAGTACATGCCTCTCAGTGCAAGAACGCAATGTCACGCTTTGAACGGTATCTGAAAGCGTCACGTATAAATAGAAGTCATTGCTCCACACGCTCACCAGTGAAAAGTCGATGGGCAGAAGTCCATCACCTAAGAGCGTTTTCTAAACATGCATATAGGCCGTCACTCTTTCTATATTGCCCAGACACTCGGTCGTGGCGGCTCTGACACCGTTATGCGTTGTTTTAACTTGTCTGCCACGCGTAAATTTCCTTGCTTTTTTTATGTGATATGCCATTATACGGAGTTACAGAATAGTCGCCAAGGGAAGGGAAGCGCAGTCGAGGGCGGCTGAGAATTAGGTGGAATGACGAAATTAGGAAATTCGCAGAATGTGCGTATCTTGGGACCGCCGACGGCACGGACTCGGTGTATCATTAAATATCGCCACCGGCCGCTTTCGTCACGGCGCACATCGCCCAATAAGCGCTGCTCTCGCTTCTTGGAGCCCAACAGCGCGATGATGATCCCACGCTGTGAAAAGCCTGCGCTGCAACAGCTGTCGCTTACATTTTGTATCGTGATAGTCCACCCGGAGTATATTCATGTATGCTTGTATACAGTAACACCTGAATTTTCGATGTTATTGCAGCGCATCGCCTAACTTGGTTAGCTGGGTGTCGTCATGGGCCTAACGGCAGCGACTGCTGATTTCTTGGCGGCGCTACATCACTACTGAAGCATGGAAGGAGGTCAGTGTTGATCGAAGCCCGCCCAAACCTTACGCGATGCTTCATTGCAGACAGCGCGCTTGTCTTAAAGACGCCTGAGAAAGCGCGCGCAAATACAGAGCTGTTAGCATCATCACCGTGCATACCGCGTAGTCCAGACTAAGGTCACTGTTGCCAATGGCTACTGAGGCGCAGAGAGCAGCCAGGCTGTCTGTCACGCTATCCCCGCAGGCCAGCCGCGGCTGTCACTGTATTCGTGACCGCGCCGATGCAGCCTGCACGGCCACGCCCCCTGTCAGCTTCGGCCGCGGTCTCACGAGGGGGCCGGTGGGAACTTTTCTGCACGCTGCCGAGCTTGGATGTGTTTGCTGCTGCTGACCGGTTCCGACTGCCCGGATGGCGCGGGAAAGTATGATCAGCCCCCTCCGCCGCCCACCGCGTGCTTGCGATGTTCGCTCGGTGAAAGTTACCTCCGGAAGATATACGTCAGCCGCACTTATGGACCGATGATTATTTATTTGGCAGCATACGGAAGGCGCTCTTCCGTTGTATTCATGCATGAAGTAATCAAGGTCAATCATAGAGCTTCATTACGTCTTTTCTTGAAGAGAGAGAGAAAGAAGGGTAGAGGAAAAACAGGGAGATTAACTAGGGGAAATCTCAGGTTGGCTACCCTGTACTGGGCAAAGGGGGGCCCTGAATATCGTAACGATTTGCACAGACGAAAGTGCGACCAAAATGGCGGGAAAATCCACGCGACGTTTGACTTGGACTCCAGCAGCCGGCAACATGAAGCGAGAAAGAGAGAAGAAAAAACGAAATTGGTTAACGAGAACAAATATCCGGTTTGTTATCCTACACTATAATTCTGGGGGGGGGGGGGGGTCACAAAGTTAACGGGGAAAGAGGGGAGCACATGCACACAATTCGTGCTGTTCCCAGCGGAGGGTAACCCTATTCAGTAACTATAGAGTCGTTCATGCCGGCTTGTTCGAAAGAACTGCAATAACGCAATCGTGGTCCTGTGTTCCGGCGGCTTATGGGGTCCGATTTCTGAAGGCTCAGTGGTCTGTCGTCAATACGCGCTATAGTGCAGCCACGAGCGTTTGTTCTGAAAAGGTTCTACTGAGGACAGTCGCACAAGATATGTTCAACGTCTCCTCGAGGCCACAGTTATTGCGGCTTGCGTTGTCGGCGATTCTAATGTGTAATGCAAAAGATTATGTAAAGACCCACCCATAGCCGCATAGCTTGCTATGAAATACAGGCTCTCATTTTTTTTTTCTTTAATATTACTCCAGTGTCTACCGGCACAGGATGTCTGCGGCTTAAGGCATTTGCTCACTCTGCAAAATTTTCCAGGCGTGTTTGAGTAATCCAGAAACTTGGCTGCGTAGCTTACACACGACCCTGAATGTTATTCAATGCGCGGTTCTAGTATTTTTGTATCACGGGCCCAGTGACGGATCACCATTCGCATATCACCTTAAGGTGTGGTGCTGATATGCCTTGAGTCGAAGAATTCTTTACCATCACTCCATACCCGGAAAATACACAAGTGGTCTCACCGCGGTTACCAGAGCGTGTTTTTGTTTTGTTTTCTTTTTTTTTCGCGCTTGTATTGTGGACTTCCAAATAGTCGTGCAATCTCTCCTCTTTCATTATCCTCACATTTTCTCTCCCCCAGCGCTGGGTAGCGAACCGGATATCGCGATCAGCATGTATAACAACTACTCTTCTTCCTTGATTCTTCTCTCCTTCCGCACGCAGAATCAGTTAAGTACATCGGAGTAATTTGCGATGGATAACTTAACTGGCGCCCGCTTATCGATTATATTGCATCAAGGTACGATCGGTAGAGACGCACTTTAATCGTGCACCGCCAAGTCATACGGGGTCCCTTCAGACTTTTGATTCCCGTTTTTATACAGGTCGATTCTCTTACGTAGATCGAGTTCGCTATAATATAAGAAATGTAAGGTATAATTTCTTTCAATGCTGTTCCGTGAGAGTCAGATCCTTGACATAACGCAGGCCGAGTTCCGCTCGACCAACAGACGAAGCGCGCGATGTGAAACTGCAGTAGAATCTGTACGTATACGTTGCTCAAACGCTGAAAACGGTTTTCCGTTTACTCTGTGCTCACAGTCTTCTACAGGGTATACTGTCCAGAAACTTGCTATGCACTGGCGAGCGGGTACACATTTCTTTGGACATATACTCCATCGACGATTCTGTGGCACCACGCCATTTTCTGTCACGAAAGATGAAATCCCACGCCACGTCAGCGCTCCATCATAGCAGTCGGTGTGCGTCCATGCATGTGTATACACCGGCGAAAAATGAGGTGAGAACGGCGAAACATCGCTATCCATCTTGTCACGACCTCTCGTTATATTCAGCGTGCTTGTAATAACGAGGGAAGCGATAAACGACCAAAAGGTAAATAATGTGTAGCGCGGACGATAGTACAAACACATCTGCTGCCGATAGAGCACACGGGGACCTAGAGCCACACGAAGCTCGTCTGAAAACGTCAGCTCTCGAAATATGTCGTGAGGGTTGATCTGCTTGTGTGTACTAACGTTTTCTATGTATTAATTTTTCTGCTTTGCCTTCTTTATATAGCCGCCAACAAGTAGCCTGTAACAAGTGCGGTGTGTTTTCTCACAGCTGTCTCGCGCGACGCTCGCCGAGCCCTTGGAAGGAGGTAAAGCGAATGCACCGCGGTCTCTCCTTCCTCGTGCGCACGGCTCCGGCCATGCATGCCCTCTCTCTCTCTCTCTCTCTCTCTCGGCACGCCGTGTCGCCGCGTGGAATGGAGTCATCCCGTCACTCCTGAGAACACTACTCCTGAGTGCCATCCTCTGTCCGGGGAGCCGCGGAAGGAAGAGGCAAGGGGTGCTGACCCAAGCAGCAGCCGCCAAACGTGCCGCGCCATGAGACCGCCGCCGCGTGCTGTCCGTGCGACTTGTCGCGCACGGGTCCGCCTCCCTTTCCCTCCGGCCATGCGCACCTCTGCGAGAGCAGCTTAAGATGTCTCCTCTCGCCGCAGACGTCTTCATAGCCCAGAAAGAGCGAGTTTCGCGACGTCATTGTCCTCGCAAGCACCACGGCCGGCAGGGGGTTCGGCCAGATTGACAGGCGTGCGCGATCGGGCCGACAAATATTTTTTTGCGGCAGCCCAGCGCGCGCTCCCGTGGGTCGGAGCGACACCGGCCGGCCGTCTCGCGCACACCGACGGGTCGCATAATCCGACCGCGGGTGCCCGTCACGATAATGCGCCAGCCCCCTCCTTTGTGCCGCTCCTGTCAGGGAGACAGGACTGTGATTAGCGAGAGCGTCTCCCCCTCGACATCGCCCCGGAGTCCAGGTCAAAGTCGCACTCTTCGGACGATGCCGCTCTCATTTCCTGCCTTATACGATGGGCCCGACAAAAGCGTGCTTCCTATGCGTTCTTGCTGTGCGCTGCTGAGATTTCTCAGCGCGTACGTTCTACGATGACATTGCGATTCGGTGCCTCGAATTCCCTGCACTGTTCTGTCTCGCTCAGTAGTTCTTTATGCTATATAATCTTCTGTTCATAGTTCGGGAGTGACGATTCGGAAAGGATGGTGGACTTGAAGCACAACGCGGGGTAATTGCAGACAAAAAAGTTGGAAGCTGTGGGCGCTGCATTCGGCATGCTCGCAGGGATTTTGGCCTCCACTGATGCAGGGAAAGCATTTCTGATTTATATTTCTCAGAGTACACCCTTCCTACATCCATGCGCCTTATACAAAAGTTCTGCTAAATTTTAGACTCTTTATAAGTATTAATGAGTTGAGTTGTTTCTAAGTTCAGTCCCCGTTGCGTTAGTTGATATCTTATCAGGAGCTGATGTATAATAATAATTGTTGGGGTTTTACGTCCCAAAACCACGATATGATTGTGAGGGACGCCGTAGTGGAGGGCTCCCGAAATTTCGACCACCTGATGGGGTTCTTTAACGTGCGCATAAGACTAAGCACCCGGGCCTCAAGCATTTTCGCCTCCATCGAAAACGCGGCAGTGGCGGCCAGGATTCGATCCCGCGACCCTCGGGAGCCACCACAACCACTAGACCACCGTGGCGGGTTGGTTTTGCCAATTATACGTATAACTTGTGACATGTACTCCTTCTCTGAAAAAAGAAAAAAGAAATTATTGCGTTACAATGATCCTTGCCGAGTATATAAAGGAGTCGTTACGTTACACAAGTACCAAGGATAGTAACTGATTACAAGTAATTAATTTAATTTAATTAGTTGCGTACGAGTCTGGCCATGAAACTAGAGGACAGCTCTTTCGGCTTTACTAACGCTCTTTTTCGCATCCGAGACAAATGACGAACAAATTTCAATTCCTTGGTGACAGTGCGTGATCCGGATATATAAACAAAAGCGAGTGCTCTAAACAAGTGTTCGCGGCAAGCGGCGCCGCTGCGATGTGGGCGAGAATATAGGCGCGAAATCCTACTAGCCGCCCGAAGAAAAAAACAGCGACAGTTATGTTCTTTTATTTTTTTCTAATTTCCGCAGAAAGAAGTTGTACGGTGAGTACAAAGAACGGTCTTTCTGTGAGGGCAGCGGCTTCCGTAAAAAGGGAGCCGTATAATAAGAACCCCTCCTCTCGGTGCTTCCCTCATCGCGCATCGATGGCTCGCGCGGGCCCTCTCCTCAGTGCCCGGCAAAGGAGAGTGCGAGCCCCCCATCGTGCCATTGTCAAGAGCAGCTCAGTGAAACAATTATCCTTCGCAGCGCCTAATTAATGCACTCGGCGAGGTTCTTCCTCTGGCTCGGCACTTTGTCTGGCACGTTTGTCTCGTTATTTTTTTTCCCCTCTTCGGCGCCATTCATGGGAAAGAGAAAAGAAAACGCCGAAGCACCTCGAATGTATGCAATGCTCGTTGCGGAGGCTTCCTTTTGTTTCGCTCGGTGGCTTTCTTCTGTTCGGCGAATCTTCGCTTTCGCGTATTCCCACAATGGCGCGAAGGCGCACCGCGAAACTGCCTCGCTCGATCCGCTATTCCGGTTCATTCACTGATGCGTTTTCACAAGTAAAGAGATAATGACGAGGGTGCGCCGGGGAGTTGCTCATTTGGCCGGCATGGAAACCCGAAATAAGAGCAGGGCCGCGACTTTGCGCCGAAGCATAATCACGTTCAGAGGGTGGCGAGAATTTTTCGGCGCGTGCTTAGAAAATATAGGCGCGCAGCTAGAAGGGAATAGAGGGCTTTGATCTCGATGGACTTTATTCGCCAACGTTGCCAATTTTTAAACGCTGCATTCAGATGGTATACCCTGCGGGGTTAGTAAAAACGGGGTGAGGATAAAACAGGTGCGCGGCGCAACTACAGTTGGAGGTAATTTTGGCGTATAGCTTAAATTTGACTGCGCTTCGATGACTAACGTATAAGGTCGGTTAAGCACCTATAATCCTTTCCCCGTGAACTTGCATTTCAGTCATCGTCACTTGTCTAGTGCTCGATGCGTGTTCATCGAGTGTGACGCGTGAGGTGGCCGAAGCTCGGCAAGTGATATCCCTGCCTTCAACATTGCTTCGGCAAACCAACGAAGGTTATCGGCAAGTCTGTTAACGTACTGGCTTTTGGATTTTACCGGGCGATATTCGAGGGTCTCCCTATCTATACACACTTCGTCTTTACTTAATATATGCGATACATCTCTACTCCCTCCCTGCCTTTGAGGATTCGTGGATTCATTGTACAGTGCGCTTCACCATTAACTATGACACATGAGTGTATAAAGCACGTGTGAGTTTTCTTCTCTGGTAAGTTTGTAATGCCCCGGCTTCGTAGGAGATGACTCTACAGTTGTAGCAGGGCCTCTAGTCGGTAGCGGTGGCACTGTTTTGCACACCTATTCAGCGCCTTGTTGTAGCTTTAGCTGCAGCACTTGCACTGCATGTTACGACGCTGCGAGAGTGAGAGCTTCCCATGAAAGTGCTCCCTTTAACGATGTGTCACACTGTATGTATACGCACGTTTTATGAGCGTATCCTGTAGTGACGTCCGCACTCCGTGGAACTTCGCCGAAGGTTATTTTCATCCAATTATGCACGCCCGCGTTGCAAAGGGGCCTTGAAGCTTGGACTAATTATACGGGCTGCATCGATGTATGGTAAACATACATCCCTTCATTAACTCACGAAATTAGGCCTCTTGTTATTATTTTTCTTTCTTTTTTTGCCCTGCTTCGTTTTACCGTTCACAATTTCATTCGTTTCTTTTTTCCCGCGTTCCAATGACGGCTTGCCCTCATTTACCCAGGTTGTTCTAGTAACTCGACAAATAGCTGACGAGGCAACTGCATCCCCTGAGATCAAGAAGCCGCCTACAGAACGACGGGGGATTCCGCAAACACCACACATATATGGTCGGCGCGATGCCGGTGATTAACTCACTCTGCGCTGGATTACACGTTTGTGTGCGCATAAATTGACATATCGAAAAACTGCCTTGTTTCACACAAGAGAGACGACGCCGCTCCTCCGAGCTTTCTTTGGGTCTAGTGGCCTGTTGGCCTCAACGCTGTATAACTTTCCGCAAAACATTTTACGTATCTACGCTAGACATCTTAAGGCCGTGTTGAAAGGCAAGACAGTTTATTTTACACGTCCTGTTCATGTTCCTCGGCGGGCGTGCGGCCTCACAGGCGCGAACTGCCGACGCGGCAAGGGCACCGACGACGTTCCGGGCAAGCCCCCCGCACCCACGAACGCAGTCTCGCTGGGCTGCGGTTCCGTCGTGCACCTCCGCAGTCGGCGCAGCCCGGGGCGGCCGAGCGCCCGGCGTATATCGCCGCCCCGCATCAAGGATCCCGGGCCGAGGATGCGTGCCGACCGCCGCATCCCGCGGCCAATATCTCATCGATAATCCGGTGGGAGGCGCCGAAGGAAGGCCACCGACGCTCTGACCAGCGGCCGATGGGGCGCCGATAAACCGGCCGCATCGGCAGATGGCCATCGCGCTGATCTCCGTAAATCACGGCGCGGCCCATGCGCCGGCCGCAGCGAGAAAAGGCGGCCATGCTCGAGGATCGTGCTGAGCGGCCATGCCCGCGGCTCGCCCTACGGCATGCTCGCCAGGAATAATAGCAATCAGTGAAAGGGCGCCGCTCGCTCGCTTCCTGGTTCGGCCCTGTTGCACGCTTCGCGGTGAGCGCTTGTGGGCACACGCAGGCGGGTGCCGACAGTTTCTCCGCCCGGCTGCGCCATCGTCGGCAGCTGATGAGTGAAGCCCATGACCTAAGCTCTCTTAAGAATCTTCAGGGGCTAAACGACCGGAGTCCTTTACATATAGACAAACGCAGTGACTTCTAAACTGTGTATATATAAATATCCCCGAAGTATTGGCCTCGAGGCCCACCACTGGAAACGCCGGCGCCACCGTCGGCGTGACGTGCTTGGCAGGATCACGTGGTGTCAGCGGCCGCGTCGGCTGCTTGTGGCGCACTGCCGCGTGCTTTGAAAACGAGTTTTCAAGTCCCACATGCGCTGCGGTCTGTTCGAATTCGGAAGTTTGCTCTCATTTTCTACTCAATTGAAACCATTGTAATAGAGTGGCTGCCTCCGAAGGCGACGAACATGGGGCGCTACCGCTCGGTGCCGCAGTGCCGCGCTTACGCAAAGGAGCCCAGTGTCAGCCTGCACTGGTAACCGCGGGACAAGAAACAGCGTGAAGCATGGGTTGTAAAGCTAAGAACCGGCAAGTAGCCATCCGCTACGAGTCTTGTGTGCAACAAGCACTTCCGCGACGAACACTTTCGTTACTGCGTCGGGCCTGCGATGTTCGGTGAGTAGCAGACAGCGCGCACTGAGACGATGGCTCGCGCGCGCTTCCCGCCGGCAAATGATGCTTATCTGCCACAGGGTGGTAAAAGCGCTACCTTTTACCACGTGCGATGCCATCTCAGAACCCTCCAATGCGACCTCTTGATCGTCGGCCCCGTGCTCAGCGTCCACAAAATCGGCTGCAGATGCGGAAGTCATTGTTTAGATACGTTAAATTAAAAAAAAACGCACAGGGTCCCTTATGCATTCGTTACAGATGACTAGAAGGCGAAAGCCATCTTCTTCTTGTCAGTCAATGTACTGATGCTCCCGCGCCCCCCTCCAAAAGCGTTCTGCGCCTAACGCGGTTTTGCACGGCCTCCGTGACCGATCACGGACGCAATGCAAAGCGACCATGACGTGTGAATACGTCATCATGTGACGTCACATTATGTGACGTCATAATGACGCTACTATTTTGACGATCTGTGACGTCATGATGACGTCATATGGTGACACCATCACGTGACGATTATTTTTTGCATCACTCGTGTTGACGCCGCCGACGCGGGACGCCGACGGGCAACCTTCCCATTTGATGAGGCATGCATTGCTTCATAAGCTACATAAATTTTCCATTGCCTCCGTGATCGGCCCACCGGCCAACCCCATGTATTTACTTGGAGCCTCATTTATTTACGTGGGAAAGATGCCACCCTGTTGGCGTTAGACACGACACTGCTGCCAAAATTGCTGGGGTACTCGCCAAATAATTACTATCCTGTTTTGCGGCTGCTGGTTGCTGCAATAACTTCTATTTTATTCACCGCTATTTCAAGTTCATGTGGGTCCTAGTTCACAGCCGACGTTTGCAGAACAAGTCCGGCAAACGTTACTGTATTTTCTTTCTTTTCCTAGGTGTCGCATGCTACTACATGCTCGGTCTCGTAGACTGGTTCTTCTTCCACCAGCAATCTCGAAGTGGTGAAGCTTTGGTCTATGAATTTGTTGATGACAGAGAGCGGCAAGTTCACTGGAATGCAAACGGAACGATAATTAAGGAGCATTAAAAAAAGGCGTCGCATTTCCTCACGTTTTGTGTGAGCACCAAACGAAACGAATGCGCTGAATAAAGAAACAGAAGCAGCGGCATTTGCTCGCTGAGAAGACCGATCAATACGCAGTGCGAGACAACTTGTGAAATGACATTGAAACGTACCCGAATTTAGACCGAAAAAGAAAAAAAAAACACTGTATCGTCGGGACGGCAGATCACAAAGTTGCCATGCGCACCGAAGCCGCAGTTGTAAGGAAATTGTTTTTGAACTGCTCTGATAGTGTCCGCGCAGCAGTAGTTGTTTGTTTATTCACAAATTCTCATATTTTGCGGCCTAAAGTTCACAGCGCGGGGCCAAAACGCGCTCGTAGCAAAAGCGAAACCATCAGTACGAACATACATGCAGACGCTCATACATGCAGAGGCACCGTCAGTTGTCGCGAACCAGTGCGATCGCTGGCTTGAGGCTTCTTTCTGTTATGCTCCGTTTTTTTATACAGGCAGTCTACTCTAACGAGATATTTCACATAGTTTGCACTCAGCGAGTCACCTTTCACGCAAGAAGCCGGTTTAGGGGTCTCCAACGCGGTGACAGTGTGAAGCGGGTGCTCGGTTTTCTGCAAAGAGACAGCGACTGTAGACTATCTTGTGCTTTCAGTTCGTCGAAAATAAGTATTGTGACATTAAAGAACACAGTTCATTTCGAAAGTACTTACAGAAATGCCCTGGAAGGCTTCCGCGAGGTGTTTTTGTAGAGCGCCGACAGCAAAACCTATGGGGAGCGCGCCGGCGGTATCCTGCCTAGCACGCAATCGAAGCGCGTCCGATAGAGGGCGACTCCGTAACTCCTCGAGGCCAATACTTCGCCCAGTTGGTCCAGCATAGTTTCAAACATGGAAATTCATCGGTCAGACGAGAGACAATGTGCGCTATGCAATGTGTGTCTCGCCTCTTTCCTTGTTCCACGCCTCAGCGCTGGATTTCCAAATACCAAGTCCGACAGTCCCGTTCTTTCACTCTTGCTTCTCTCCCCCCAGTGTGCGATAGGAAATAGAACTTTGTTTCTTTTTATTTGTGTTTTTTTTTCTTCTTCCAGACTAACGTGCCTGCCGTTTTCCATCTCGTGTCGCGGCTCTTTCTGAAAGCTGCAGCTCGAGACGTTCCATTCGACCACTCTTGACCGTTGCCAGCAAACGACCGCCTGCACGCTGCAGCCGCTCGCTCTGTAGCGCGGGCGACGTGAAAAACCCTACTTATTGAGCACCAGCGGGAATTGTGCAGGCTTCGAGTGCAAAAGCGGCGGAACTCGTTCTTTACGAGCACGGGACTGCAGTGTTGCTGAGCTGACGTGAACCAGTTCGTGCATAACTGATGTGGAACGCATGGCAGCCGAGAGAGTACAGCCAGGTTACTTTTGACTGGCAGTGCACACTTCCTCCCATAATGCGACAAGCGAACTTGCTCAGCTTGTGCCAGGAAGGTGGAAACGTGCGGCTACTTTCTTTGAGCAGCAACGGGTGTACAGACTGCATAGCACGACTGTGTGAGAACACGATGCGGAGGTGAGTTATCGGGAGCAGCATTTAATTTCTTTGCAAGTTTTTAATACAGGTACTTCTAAATAATAAGTATTATAATTCACGCCATAGCGGAGTACTTTAACGTGCACCTTAATGTAAGCACATGGATGTTCTTTGCAATTCAACCCCATCGAAATGCGGCCGCCGTGGCAGGGAATCGAACCCGCGCCCTCAAGCAGGTATTTCTAGAGACAAGTGTTACGAGTGCTAGGCTTCCCTGCAAACAGGTGCTACATATGAATGTAGGCCAGAATTCGGCCTTTACAACGTGGCATCAAAGCTGTTAATTCGATTCCTTAAATCCTGCCAACCTCGTCGAAATGGAAGGTTTGCTTTCGAGACGACTAAACATGCTCTCTTCAGAAGTGCAGCATAAGAAATCATGTAAGGTTCCAGTTTTTCCGTCTCGACTGCTAACCCGAAGGCCGCGGGATCGAATGCCGGCCGCGGCGGACGCATTTCGATGGAGGCGAGATGCTAGAGGCCCATGTGCTTAGAATTAGGTGCACGTTAAAGAACCCCGGGAGGTCGAAATTTCCGGAGCCCTCCACTATGACGTCCTTCATAATCATATCGTGGTTTTGGGACGTGAAACCCCAAAAATCAGATCATATTACTAGTTTTTCCATACAAAATTGAAATGAATTACTACGGAAGCGCATGAAACCACCAGGAAAAAGCAAACGTCCGAAATAACGCGTAATGAAGGTATTTTTTTCTTTTTTTTTTCGCACCTTCTACACAAGCATGAATGTAAGCTGTTGCACTTGTGTCCCACTTAGCTTGCGGCGCGAGTACGGCTTTCTCTGCCTTAAAACTCGATGCTTCAAACATGAATCGTCAACGTTCTGATAACACCTTTCCTCCTGAAGAGCTAAACAAAAACCCGCAGCTTTTACCGGAAGGGGTCTCTCTTGGTCCCATTTCGAAAAATCATGTATGCTGGATTCTTGTTAACACGCAATCGGGCCGCTTTGGTCGTTTCGGCTGTGGTCCAGAAGGACAGCCCTGTTTCATCGGCAAGAAGGCCGCTTCAGCATGCAGTAATAATAGTAATATCTGGGGTTTAACGTCCCAAAACCCCGATATGATTATGAGGGACGCCGTAGTGGAGGGCTCCGGAAATTTCGACCACCTGGTGTTCTTCAGCATGCAAGTTTTCGATAGCCTAAAACGCAGACATCGGCGTTCCCTGTGTGGTGGCCCAGGATGGCATAGAAGTCACTGTTCCGGATCGCTGTGCGGCAAGTTCAAGGCTTTCCTCACCGCTTCCGCTGCAATATGCATGGTTCAGAAGAGGAAGCGTCCTGCCACTGAAAGTAAGTATACACGTAGCTTTCTTATCGCACATATCAGCATTAATGCATGCTGCGCGTATGCATGCGTTAGAGACTTCGCAATGTAAGCACTGCAAATGCAGTGCAAAATGCTGCATTGTAAGCACAACTATAATCTATACTACGTACTATATATGCCTGACACTGGCAGACAGTGACTTTTAGGAATGCCTTGGTTTTTTGCAGTTGTTGCCTGATAATAATATAATATCTGGGGTTTAACGTCCCAAAACCACGCTATGATTATGAGAGACGCCGTAGTGGAGGGCTCCGGAAATTTCGACCACCTGGGGTTCTTTAACGTGCACCTAAATCTAAGTACACGGGCCTCAAACATTTTCGCCTCCATCGAAAATGCAGCCGCCGCGGCCGGGATTCGATCCCGCGACCTTCGGGTCAGCAGTCGAGCGCCATAACCACTAGACCACCGTGGCGGGGCAGTTGTTGCCTGATTAAGTATGACTAAGACTGCAGACTATTTAAACAGCAGGTTGCAGGCTCTTTATGTTAATGATGAGCGAGGCATCCAGAACATATTCTGAGACTTCGAGCAATTAGCTCAGCGACTGGTCATAGAACAAAGATGAACCGTGCACTACGTCCTCTGTTCTTTAGGAACTTGATGACAACCAGGACATGTTTCAGGCTTAAGGCACGGATGACTTGAACTTCACATTTCAAAGCACTCCGTTTGCATAAACTTATCAAGCTGGATGTTGTGTCGAGCCAAAGCTTCGCCTTTTGACAATACACGCCTTGCACACCTGTAGGCTCGGCATTTATAAGGCGCTGACCGAACATGTGCCGCGGCGCAGGCTTCCATCCAGAACGGCGCGCCCCCGTCGTGAAGACGTGCATCCGTCGAACAGTCGAGGCAGGCGATAAGCGCGCGGGCAGTGGCGAACAAATCGCGCCGAATCCGTGCGGTCGGACAACGCGGGCGCGCGCGGTATCGCCGCGTGCCGACCGCTGCGTGTCTGCGTGACCCCTGCCGGTTGACCGGTGGTGGCTGCTCTAAAATGGACCGCGGAAGGAATTCAGTGCCAGCGGATTGATTTATGCGGCGCCCGCAGGTTTCGTTCATTTTCATCCATAAAATGCGACGCGGATATCTGCGACGACAAGATGCCCGTCTCTTCGAGCGTCGGTCAGCCGCAGGCCCCGGATGGCACGTGTGTGTGTATAAGGGCGACAAGCTTCCCGGATCGAGCAAGAATGGACCGCCGATACAGCACTATCGCGACGCATCCTCGACGCACCGCCGGGCCTCCGCCACTCTCGGCCAAGTCGCCCGCGTCAATTGTACACTGGATCGAATGAAGGAAGAAACGAAAACAAGGAGGGGTATGTGCATCATAACCGAGGTCGCTTGCCGCCACGCGGGGCGCATAAACCTGTTCCCGAACCGACTGAGCTGTTCGCAGGGCAGCCCCTCTGTCAATGAAGAAACAGTTGAGTGAAATATCACGGCGCAGTTGGCAAACACTTGATTACGAGCCGTCGCCCGAGGAGCGCGCAGCACTGGTCCGAGGCGTCGGAGCCGCGCTCCCTCGCAGGCGTGGCCGCGGCGCGCGCCATTCCGCGCACGTAGCGCCTTATCGGCGCCTGACGCGCGACCGCACGGGGTGCCCCCCCCCCCTCCCTCCCTCGCTCCCCCGCCATTACCGTCGCTGAGGGACGGGAGACAAAAAGCCGGCAAGCACGGCACAAGATCGCGACACTGTCCTCCTCGATTTTATGCTTCCAAATCTCCCGTCGCTGTGAAGGCGCGGCCCGCGAGGACAGGAAACGCGACACCCCATAAAAGCGTAAAAGCGGCAGCGTGATGGCAGCCTCGCAACGCCGTGGCTCTAAAGCACTGTCGCAATCGCCCGCCGCTGTCCTACCGAACGCGGCCACTTCATCGTGCGAGCCAAACCAGTATCTCGGCTTGACCAGCCTGACTCCCAGAAATGGCTTATTCATCTCACGCGCCACGCGTTATCAGCGAGTTGAATTTCATCGCCGAATTGCGAATAGCAATATAGCCGAAGCTAGCTTAGGATGTGCTGTCAGAAGCGCCTTTGTCATCAGCGCCGCTGAACACTGAAGGCTGCGCGGAGGGAAGGATACCAGGTCTGCAAGCAGACAGGGCGGTTCCTTATTCTATGCCGCACTCGGAAGCTGTGCGCGGTGTGCTACATTGTTGCAGGTACAACGCATTAAACGATGGGGAATCTGCGCAGTGAGCAACTTTGCATTAGACTCGCGCACGCGTGGGACAGAAGGAAGGAAGGAGCAGACGCGGCGCGAGGAAGGTGGACTCTGTGAGACACATCGACGTCCTGCTGATGGCGAAGGATCTTTCTAGATTTTCACTACAAGAGTGCTTCTGCGCGACATAAATGTTTGACACTCTACGTCGTTAAGGTGCACTGAACTGAAAGTTAACCGAGGCTCAGACGGCAGTGGCGGCCTGAATGCCATATATTAAGGTAGTGTTGGTTGTGTGCTGCAGACAGCCAAATTCGCAGAAGGATTAACGTTAACTGCCTCCCGTAATTTCTGCAAACGTCTTCTTCTTGCCAGACAAATGCGGTGAGGCAAGTGAAATAATTCCTTACGACTTTCGTTAATGTCGAATTGATCATTTGCGTCAGCTACCCGAATGCAAAGTCTCCGCGATTTGTCTCATTTTCGGCATATGCTTTTGTAAGACAGCGAAGGTCAGTGCAGGGCGGAACGCGTACGCCACCAGGCCGAGTGCACTGGCGAAACGAACATTGGACTACGATATGTTTTATCGCAACTTTCACAGATGGTAGCGACGCCATGCGGCAGCCGTCAGAACTGTCCTTCAGGGGATGCCCACGCAGCCAGCCCATTCCCGCGTTCAGTCGGCACCACTTCGGCGGTTCGCTGGTGCTTTATTTTTAGTCGATGGCGAGTTTAACGACGGCTTTTCTGAACGCTGTAGTGAACTACTGAAGTCGGACAGGTACTGCGAGTCGTAGTGGCAATTATTTACTTTATTGTTTCCTCAGTATGGGCAAGAGGTACAAGAATCACAAAATTTCCTGCGTGCCGCAGTGCACACGCCGTGCCGTCAAAGGCGAGGTTTCCTGTTTTGCACGAGCAGTGACCCTGCAAGAAAAAAAAAAAAAAATTGTACTCGCGGCATTTCAGCTGCGTGGGGGATTACTCCATCGAATTTTTTGTCATCAAAGTACTTCTTTTGTAGACTGTGGTTTTTTACTTATATTCTGCACTGATCACATATCATCATTTGTTAATTGACTGGTTTTTATTTCTGTTGCACACACGCCAATCATTGCGTGGGGCTACGGTTTAGTGCAGCAGCGTACTGGCAGATTTATTTTCCATGTCCTCTATCTGTGAACGTATAAATGATGGAAATAAGATTTCGATTTGAAATTAGTGTTTCTGTGGTGATGAAATGTGCTTCCAAGCATGTGTCATCTACTGTTCTACCCCACAAATCCCGCTTCAGCAGTCAAATACAACAAAGTGCATTTTGTTTACAAGCGCATAAAAGCAGCGTAGTTTCTGCCGTGCAAAGCGATAATAGGGTTCGAACAGCGACGTCGCGACTGTAGGTACACGCTCGTTCACTCTTAGCTAGATCATGCGAGAGGATGGCTGGGCTCTTCAGAGCGCCATTGCTTCGAAGCGAAAATAGGACAAGAAGCAGGAGCTTCAGGTTGCTCTACACCTGTGCTACTTTTGCTTCCGTGCAAGGCGCCTCGGACGAACTGATCCTCTAGAGCGCAGCCATCCGCTCACATGATCTGAGAGCGAACGACCGTGTGCATATACTCCATACCACACGCATCAGCAGCAAGCGCTTCGTTCGCGGGCAGCGTTCGGGCCCGGTGAGCAACAGGTGTTTCTGTACTATCTATCAGCAGTAAAAAAAAATAACTACACTTCCATAAGCGCGGTCACACACGCAAAGTCGGCGAGATACCCCGTCGAAGAAAGGGACACGAGGAAGGTAAACAAGCCAGTACAGTACGTGGACTTACCTTTATCGTTTGGTCGCGCCTGAATTCGAACCACAGCTCGTGTGGGCATTCCGCAGTTGGAAAGTCTGCTGGCATAATCCTTGTACGACGAAGCTGTGCACTCCTTCACACCACAGCAAATGATATGCCCGGCGTTCAAAACATCTCCTCCTTCAAAAGTACACCGCACACGCGTTTCTGAACCCCCAATGTGCGATGTAATACATCCAAGAGTCAACGACCTTCTAAAAAAAGCCGTGACAAAACGACGGCTGTAGCCGAATGACTGCGCGGTTCGAAGTGACACACACTCTCAGGCGGTGTCGGCACGGTCCCCTAAACGACAGCCATATTGGATTTCCACTAGCGCCCTCTCTAGGCCGTGAAAGTTGCGATATGCACAACCACAAAATAGTGCCAGTGAGTGCGCACGTATGTGTTCATCGACAATCATACAACAAATCATTGACGAATAGCAACTGTGCATATAATATTCAAACGACTTCATTGGGGCGAAATATGAATGGATATTAACGGAGAATATCAGCAACTCTCGGTTTGCGGATGACGTGGTGCTTTTCAGCAGTAATGGCGACAAACACAATGATTGATCGAAGAGCTGAGCTGAACGCTCCTGCGATGTGCAGGTCTCAGATGTCCCTGTGCGGAAACTCGAAAACAGTCTCACGAACGTTAAGGATAAATTATACCGGGGGAACTTTCCAGGTGTCATGCGCGGACTGCAAACCGTAAATTTCAAGACAAGATTACCACAGCACTATAATGACGTCAGGGACAAAAAGGTGACAGCCAATGCCCTCGACGAACAAGTTGGGCTCATTTACCATGTGATAAACTGGGAGGATGCTTCCATCATCGTCACGGAAAGGCAACTCTTTCCACGGCTTCATCTGGAATGTTTGATGATTCAGACCACCTCGTACAACCTAAACAAGAGCAGCGGTAATCTTCCTTCGATATATCCGCACTGCCTGAAACAAGTGATAGGACGACCTTATAAATGATTTCACCGCCCTTGCTTTCAATGTGAACAAGGCTCCCGTGCAGGAACCGAAACGTCTTTTTTTACGAATACATTTTTACTTCGGCCGGCGCTGTGTGTTTTCTTATTTATTGAGATCAGTGAACATCATAAGATCCCCTTTAATTCCATCATATTCTTCCCAACTTCGCCCTTCGTTGGCAGGGAGAAATCAGACTCAGACAGTGACCATTATAGAACCACAATGAGGGTAGTGGTGCAGGCAGGCCCGTAGCCAGGAATTTTTTTCGGGGGGCGGGGGGGGGGGGGGGCACTGCTGACTATTTGAGAAAAACGCCTATTTTCATTATTTTTTTCGGCAAAACACCATGTATCATAAAAATTTCGGGGGGGGGGGCGCCCCCCCCCCCCCTGGCTGCGGGCCTGGGTGCAGGGCAAGGCGTACAGACAAAAAATAAAACAGGGCAGTCACTAACTCACAGCTGCACCCAGCTGTAGTGGCGTAGCCGGAAATTTTAGCAGCGTATCTGTTTAAGCCGGTCGCAGTCTGCATAAACGAGCGATTTAGGGAACATGCGCAAAAAGCAACCGACAATGTCGACAAAGGAGCACATCTTGTTGCCCATCTTAACTCCTGCCACAACTGTGCTCCGCCATTTCGCGAGACGTTGATTCTCGGCAGATGCAATAATGAACATGCGCGGCTTGCCTTGGAAGCATACCACGTCCAGAAAGAGGGAGCTGATTGTATCAGTGATACCTAATGTCTTTGTACCCCTCAGAATATGAATTTATACGTGCCCATCTTGGTTAGGTGTCTGTGTTTTCACATGTGCAATACGACGCTACGCGTGCGCATGCAAGCATTGTAGTTGCGGCACACGTGTGCGATGCTGAGAGAAGAATAAAGAAGTTGTTAGTAAGCGCCAGTGCTTGTCTCTTCCGTTCTTTGTGGTCCGTCTTGATTTGCGCTGAACCTCTCTTCTTAAATGCAATCTCTCCAACGCGAACAAAAAAACCTCGGGCGGGTGTGCGCCACAGGAATTCGGAAAGCCCCCACTACCGAGTACAGCAGGTGCGAGCGTTAAACGAAAATGAACAAGTGAAAGAGAGCTATAGATAAAGACAGAAATATAAAGAAAGAGAAAAATAGAAAGAGATACAAAAGGGAATAAAGACATAACAAAATAGAAGGACAGACAAAGAGATAAAGAGACAGAAGAACAGACACATAAAAGAGATAAAAAAAAACAGAGAGCAAGACAAAAAGAGAAAGAGAGAAACAAAGATAGAGAAAGGGAGAGGATGTGATAAATAGAGATAGAGAGAAAGAAGAATAAATAGAAGAAATGGATAGAGAGAAAGAAAGAAATAGGAAGACGCAGATAAAAAAAAAGATGCAAGAAACAGAGAGAAATAGAAAGAAAGAAAAGAAGAAAGAGAAACAATTAAGGAAGGTTGCCCAGTTCCGCTGTTCGTTCCAGCCTTGGCACCACTGCGAAGCTGGCATAATTTTTTTTTTTTTGGGGGGGGGGGCAGGGCTAATGTGTCGTGTGAGGAGGGAGGGGGTTAATGACCCTTTATGTATGTTAATGCGTGTGTTCGTATGTGTGCGTATACACGCGCAAAATTTAAAAATTTCCGGGGAGGATTTTGGACCCCTCTCTCCCTCCACTCGGCTACTCGAATGCCCAGCTGCAACCCAAAAAGCTCCTCCATAATGCCTCGGCGTTTGTTTTATCTCCGATAACGTCATTTCTTCGAACAACTGATCTTTACGTAAGCGCACACGTGGTGTTTCCACAGCTGCGCCGTTGGTGCGTGCAGCTGTGGAAATATACCGGGTGTCCCAGCCAACTCGGACCAAGATTTTTTTTAAAGCCATGCGCTCTGGGAGAGTTCTACCTTCTGTTTATTAGCGGTGGTCATGTGTACATAACCTGTATTTTTTCATGACTAAGCACTAATTTTTAATTAACTTTAATTAGCCAATTTTGTTATTCTTGCTCGAATCGGTAAAATATCAACTTTATGTTGTAGGCTGCCTCAAATCTCCCCAGAGTCAAGCGTTTATTTTGTGCTAAAATCTGCCTGGTCGTTTTTTTTTTTTTTTCCGAGAAAAAATACAAAAGCGCGCGAAACACGCCAATATGAAATAGACGCTCACTCGCGCGCCGCTACACAAGCGCTTCCAAGCGTTCTTTGATTGTTACAACGGCTGCGGTTCGTTCATTGTAAGGGCTTCACGCTGTTTGATGGACGCGCATCAAAACACGCCACTGACGCGTCCATCATCGAGAGCGTGAAGCCCCTGGCTCTACAATGCGGCGATGAACGAACGAACGCCGTGTAACAATCAAAGAACGCTTGGAAGCGCTTGTGTAGTGGCGCGCGAGTGAGCGTCTATTTCATATTGGCGTGTTTCGCGCGCTTTTGTTTTTGTTTTTTTTTCACGGAAAAAGCAACCAGGCAGATATAGCACAAAATAAAGTGTGATTTGAGGCAGCCTACAACTTAAGTGTTTACCCATTCGAGCAAGAATAAAAAAAAGTTGGCTAATTATACTAATTAATTAGTGCTTAGTCATGAGAAAATACAGGTTGTATGTACACATGACTGCCACTGCTAAACAGAAGGTAGAACTTTCCCAGAGCACACGGTTTTTTTTTTTTTATATACACACATCTTGGTCCAAGTTAGCCGGGACACCCGGTATATATTTCCGGTTCTTTACCCTTCTCGGTTTTAACTAACACGTACTTACGGCCTTTCTTAAATGACCGTTAGATCACCGGCGGACCGGATGTGGTCATATATCACAGGTGGATCAGATGCGCGGAGTAGCGGGGCCAGCGTAACGTGCGATTTCGGTATACACCACCCCCCCTCCCTCCTTTGCCTCTGCCCCGCACTTCTATATTTTTTTACTCCTGTTCTATTCTACATCACGTACTGTGGCACAGCATCAGTCTCGGTAAAGCAACTTCAGGAACCGTCGAATGAAAGCAACTCTATAACACGGTGCATCAGGGCGTCACCAGCTCAAGGCTACGCGGGCTTGCTTTTCACCTCGCGCAAGCATCATTTTCCTAGCGACGTCCGGCTCCGGCCACAGCCCAATGGTGAGCGTAGACACGTGCATACTTTTAATGCCGCCCTAACCTTTGAAATCACTCGTCAGCATCTTTACGAGCTGCTCCGTCATGGTCTACTGGCTAGGGTACATGCTACGACCCATAAGGGCAGGTTTAATTGCCGGCGTCGGAAGGTTTCTTCGTTTTTTTCTTTTCTTGAACTTCTCGTCACACCATTCGTGCCTCTACCACCTTGCTTCTTCCTCGTGGCAATTAATCATTTATGGTAGTAATTAAAATGTTCTCTTATGTATCAAAGCTGAGCAGTGGGTTCTGAAGGACGTCATGGTGAAACGGCCCCGTATTAATTCATTAATAAGCACCCAAAACTGTACGCACGAGTGGTTTTAGATATATGTATTCCGCCTCATTGCAATGACGTCACCACAGTTGGCAATCGCGCCCTTATATTTGATTCTTTTTGGAAGAATTTTGAAATGTTGGCAACTATTGCATCTTAGGCTAATTAACAAATAATTAATTCTTCAGTCATCAAAGAGCGATCAGAAGAGGTGGTATTGTGAATATTGTGCTCACCCCGCACCTCCACCACTCTGCAAGACGGCAGCACGCTTGTGGTCTCGACAACGTTCTTTCGGCAGAGTCGCCCGACCAACCCTTCGAACGAAGAATACGCTCACAGTGATGATGATTAAATACAGGTGAAGAAGATGGACTAATGCTGCGAATATTGTGCTCACACTATGATTATTAGTTAAAGAAAGAAAGAAAGAAAGAAAGAAAGAAAGAAAGAAAGAGAAAAATTCTTGCCGAAAAAAGTTGTTCACGAGGCGGGATTCGAACCCCCGTACCCTCGATCCGAACCACTCGGCTATCCAGGCAAGATAGCAGAGCACAGCATAGCCTTGTATAGCAAGGGGGTGGGAAAGGGAAGTGAGCGTGAGGAGGAGGGAAAGGAGGAGAGAAGAGAGTAAAGAGTAGCACGGAAAGAATGAGAAAGAGAGAAAGAAAAAGAAAGTGATACAGAGAATATCAGCGAAAGAGAGACAAAGAAGTATAGATATAGAAAAAAAAAGAGAAAGAAAGAGGAAGCAAGCATCGCGTCGTCTAGCGACCAGATACCGCACCACCTGGCCGAGCCGCGCATGCGCAGTAGCTAAGCCACGCCCGCCGACGGAGACATCCCGCGCAACCTCCGCATAGCCTGGCTGCGTACTCCCGAGGAGGAAGCCGCGCATCTCGACGGGGTATCGCGCATCTCGACGAGGCAGGCGTTGGTTGACGGGGAATACGAGCGACGACGGGCCCGTGCTTCGCTGTGCCAAGCTTTGCGCGACTTAGTGCAAACTACCCGCCATTTTATTTCAAAGCATGAGCTTATTTTTTATATAAATAAAAATAAAACCTATAATTACGAAAAACAAAATGGCCGCCATGGCAAGATGTGTGTCCCCCCCCTTGTGATTCTTCTGTGATTCTTCTACTGCGCAGATGACATGATGCAAACGTCGCGAAGCCGTAGCTGGCAGATGTCAGAAGTGACATGCATGCATGACAAA
>NC_051176.1:246949687-246997428 GCF_013339695.2 Rhipicephalus sanguineus
CATGACTTACGTGCACGTGCTCATGTGCGCTGCGGCCTGGACGTTTCGCTAGCTTGATCTACACCGAAATTGGTATTGCGGACGTGACTGTGTGACGAACATTAATACACACGAGTTAACATGAAATCATGACACGCAGTTCATGTACCAGCATGATTTAAATGCCACGCTCATGGTGCGCTCGCGGCTGTTTCGCTAGCTTGATATATACCAAAATTGGTATCACGCGACGCGAATCCATGACGAACACAAATAACAAATGGTAACATGAAAATCATGACACGCATGTCATGCACAGCATGACTTACGTGCCACACTCATGGGCGCTGGCGGCCGTTTCGCTAGCTTGAATACACCAAAATTTGTATCGTGCGACGTGACTGTGTGACGAACATTATAACAGGAATTAACATGAAAATCATGACAGTCATGTCATGTACATCATGACTACGTGCCACGCTCATGGTGCTGGCGGCAGTTTCGCTAGCTTGATATATAGCAAAATTTGTATCGCGCGACGTGACTGTGTGACGAACACAAATAACAGGTGGTAACATGAAGTCATGACACGCATGTCATGCATAGTGTGACTTACGTGCCACGCTCATGGGGCGCTTTCGGCCGTTTCGCTAGCTTGATATACACCAAAATTGGTATTTCGTGACGTGAATGTGTGACGAACGCAAATAACAGGCGTAACGTGAAAATCATGACACGCATGTCATGCATAGCATGACTTACGTGCCACGCTCATGGTGCGCCGGCGGCCGTTACGCTAGCTTGATATACACCAAAATTTGTATCGCGCGACGTGACTGTGTGACGAACATAATAACAGGTGGTAACACGAAAATCATGACATGCATGTCATGTAGGTATGATTTAGACGCCACGGTCATGGTGCACTCTCGGCCATTTTGTTAACTGGATATATGCGTAAATTGGTATGGCATGACAGGAGTGCCGAAAATGAATAGCAGGTCACGCATGCTATATATGTAGCAGAATATATGTTTCATTAGCATGGCATATACCAGATTGTACACGCGTGCATGTATGACAATCTCGCGATATATGGCGAACTAGATGACACGACATGAATGAGTTCATTAGCCTCGATGACAAACAAGACGATGTATGCAGCTCTTTGCTGGCTGCTTCGCATTACATCGATTCCCACACTGCGTGGGATCTGCCAATTTTTCTGTAGCGCTAGGCATCTTAAGATGGTTAGAGACATCACTTGAAACAGTAATTAAGAAAGTTCAATTAATTAACTTTTTAATTAGTTGAGTTAGGTGACTGTGTCAAATTGGGGAATTGAAGTTCTTCGTGCCAGAAACCCATCCCAACATTGAGATTTCGAAAAAGTGGCCTCTAGTAATAATTACGAAATAATGAAATTCAACCGAATTCAATGGCTTTCGCTGTTGAAAGCCGTTGCATTTCGTTGAATTTCATTACGCCACAACAATTACTAGAGGACGCTTTTTCGAAATCTCAAAGTTGCGATGGGTTCCTCGCATGAAGAACTTCAATTCTCCCATTTGACACAACACTTAACTCCACTAATTAAAAAGTTAATTAATGTAACTTTCTTAATACTGTCTTAAATTATGTCCTTAACTACCTTAAGATTCCTGCCGCTACAGAAAAGGTAATTCTGAAAGCCCTGAGCAAATATCGCATTTTCCTGATTTTTTGAGAAGGTTGGACACATTTCTTGAAACACCCTGTATATATACATACTTATACATATACGGTGCATGACGGCGGCGACGGCGACGGCAAAATTCAGGCTCCCGAGTCCCGGCCATTGAATGTGCTCTCGCAATAGTTCAAACTCCGGAGCTACGCAGAACGCCGAATCCCCAAAATATAAACTCTGGGCGATAAACCCCGTGGCTCTTTCGTGCGAAATATGAAGCATGGCCTCCGAAAACACGATGGCGCGCGCCCGCCATCTCGGAGGCCATGATGAAGATGGCCAGTGCACGCTTTTGTGCTCTATGCCGCTTGACGCGCAATCATCGGCTGCCCTTGCACGCTTTCGCTCGCACAGAGAACATACGACACGCGGGGAGATGTTATCGCCCTTGGATTATGCCCTTGGATTACACAGCGGATCCCAGTGCCATTTTGCCTTCACAGAGCGTATCTTCAGGGTTCTCAAGAAGCTGCGTGAAGCTTGGATGTTGTTTTGATAACTTAGAAAATTGTAAACAGCCATCGGCTACGACACGTACGTGCAGCCAGCACTTCTAACGCGAGGAATATTTCTGCTTCGGCGTGGGCTGCGATGTGGGGTAAATAGCAGAACGCGCTTGCTGAGACGCTCGCCCGAGTACGCTGGTCAGCTAATGAGGCCTTTCTCCTGCAAGTCGGCCTATATGTTACCTACCTCCATCCATATCGGTCTACAAATCGGGACTTCAAAATAACCCTTTCAAATTCAAGTTGGCTCATGCCAACTTTATTTGCTTGCTACAAAGCCGTGTGTATATATTTTTGTCGGAAGCTTGCCACGCCTTTTGCATTGTAGATACGACTTTAGTTGCCACCAAAACTGCCGGAGGGTGGGCGCCACCTTACCAAAAAACGTTGCGCATTAAGTGGAATCACTTTACATTCCAGTCTCTGCACCTTGTTTTTACCCCGCTTTGCAGCTACTTGGTGCAAGAACTTCTCGCTTTTTTGCTGCCAGAAATTCCGGCGTAGCCCATGCGGGGGAGCGAAAAATCCTTGTGTACCGCTGTTGCTGAAAAATCGGGAAGGTGCAAATAAAATAAATAACCCCGCGAATGTTAAGTTATGTGGCATATGTTCACCCAGGCCGTTCGCGTGGCAAGCAGGTGTTGTACACAATGCTACTAGTTTCGCCTCGTAGACTGCTTCGAAAAGAAAAAAAACCTTCTAATGTCAGCAGTTGCGAAGCCTACGATCTTAGGCTCTGGTCCATATATGTTTTGATTCTATAGATGCTGGCAAGTTCACTGGAATGGAAAGGGAGCGGTAGGAATCATGTGAAAAAGAATGCACGCCGCACGGAATATGTTTATGCTTTTAGCACCAATCAACCGGAATCTAGAATGAATCTTGCTGACGGTGGTATTTTAAAGCCCACCCAATAACCGTAGGCGCTAATTTCCTTAACATTTTTAAGAAATCATTTTCGCTGCAAAGCTTTGATAACGTCCGTCGCAAAGTCAACAGTGCGTAGGTTCTTGTGTTGCCTTAGGTACGCTGCGGCCCTTCCCTGATTCGCAAAAGAAGAATTATGGCAAGTGGGCTTAACAACTTACTTGAGGTTTCATTCTGGTATGCCCCACTTATTTATACAGACACACCAGTGTGAAAGTCTGTGTCACATAGTTCGCCCAAAGGGACTGCCTGCATTTTGAGGCATGCACCGAGAAGAAGCAGGCTTATTTCGGAATACCCCATCACGGCGAGCGCACGGGGCAATTACGTATCGCGCTCACTGTAAAAATTGGCGAGTAAACATATAGCGCTAATAAACAGTTCTGCTTTTAAGCTTTTTAAAAGCCTTTGAACCAATTGAGCTCCGGCAAGATAAGGATATTATTTCGCGTCATTGTAAAAACTTCCCTCGCTTCGAAAGAATTCGCAGAAATTCCCATGAGGGCCTCCGCGTGATCATCACGAACGTGTTTTCGTTGTTATAGAGCGCCGACCAAGTAGTTTTATTTAAACCTCCTTGGCACTGCCGACAGCCAAACCATTGAGGAGCGCGCAGGCGCTTTCCTACCACGACCTATACCTAACGCAAGATAGGGGCGCCCGAGAGAGGGTGACTCTGAAACGGGTACTCACCATAATGCACAGTAGAACCCGCTTACGAACTAGAAGACTCATGCCGAGTGGGACGCACTTACAGCTTGTATCCTATAACATCACGTGCATTCGACTGGTGTCGGCGGCTGAAGTCGGCAACTTATCTAGAAATACGAACTCAGTAGTTCTTCAAATTATTGACCAGGGAGTGTGTGCTACTCGGGTGGTTGTAACCCTTTGAAATGTGTAATATCGCACAGACTGTGATCATCGGCGCCATAGACGTCAGTGGTTTTTGGTCAAATGCCAGATGATTTGGTCTAAACAAACAGCACGTGCACTCTTTCGGGACAGCTTGCCTCGGCGTTGTGCAGATATATGGTCTAAAGAGAAATTGGTTGGTTGGTTGGTCCTCAGTTACTTGGCGCAACCCACCACGGGGGATCGGCCATGAAACAGGCGGTACCTTATTTTAGAAATTAAATTGTTTTACAATACGAATAAGTTAGGAATGAATGTTTTAAAAAATTAGATTCACTGGTACAATCCAGATGTTAAAAAAAAAAAAGAAACATTTGAATAGGTTGAAACAGTGAAATGGTGCATAAACTTAACATTCTATTCTTTTTGTTGCCCGTAAAAACTCGCACACGGCTGCGCAAACGTTCCTGTGGCTAAAGCCCATTTCAGTTGCACCAAAGGAAAGAATCACCGGAAGGGATAAATTTAAGCCCATCCTTCGGAGAGGTTGATCTAGCAATCGTTTTCTTTGATTTGTGAACAATCTGCATGTTAAAAAGAAATGATGCAGAGATTCACTCTCGTTGCAGTGGAGGCATAAGGGTGACTGTACCAGACCCGACCTGTGTAGGTAGAAGTTCAGTGGGGGAACGCGGCATCGTATCCTGGTAATTGATACTTCTTCCCTTCTAGTGCAGCACCAACGATTTCTCCATGGATACTTAAGGTGTGGAAACTCAGATGTTGCCAAAGCCGATTTGGCAAAGGTATCCGACGTTGCAAACTTTTCAAATCGTGCTGCTGACACGAACGCCACCGTCGGCAATATCGAGATTATGGGACCATTATGTGATGCCACCGCAAGTGCATCTGCATATTCATTGAGGATTAGACCCTTGTGCCCTGGTACCCACACTAAGCGAATAAGGCGATAATGTCTCGGGACAAGGGAATAAAATACTTCTAAGGCATTCGAGCAATTAGGTGCAGTTAATGCAGAGCAGATAGATAAACAATCTGTCAGAATGACAGCTTCTGTTATTGATAGGGGCAATTTACGTAAGGCTAGGACAATGGCAAGCAATTCCGCTTGATAAATAGGCGTAAAGTCGGGTAATCGAATTGAAAAAGACCAATCCAAAGCTGAGGATGCAATTCCCACTCCTGCCTTTTCTTCACAAACTGAAGCGTCAGTCGCTATAACGATGTTTGTTTCTAAATGTGACAGGTGGTCTTCCAAAACGGCATTCAGGTACCTATTGGGTAAATGTTTGCATTCTTTAGGAAATATATTGTCGAACTCTATTCTAATTGTTTGGGGAGATCTGTTAAGTACAAGTACCTCACGAAGGTTTACTTGTATTTTTTCCAAGAGCTTTTGTGCGACAATCACTTGTGGGCACCTTAATCTAGACCACTGCTGGTTAAAAAAGGACGTCGGCTCATTGATAAAACATAAAGTGACCTTCTCTGAGGTGTCGCATATATCTTTAGGAAGGTACGTACGGTTAGAATTTGGAACCGTGTAAGAAGAGAAGGCAGGCGCGCTTCTTTATACAAAATATTATTTGCGACAAATTTAGTAAGCCCAAGACATAATCTTAATGATTCGCGTTCTAGCAGAACCAGTCGTCGAAGTTTGTACGCAGGTGCTCCAGAAAACAAGACGCAGCCAAACTCCAATATCGGGCGTATATACATGCAATAAATCATAATGAGCACATCACGACGTAAACCAGATCGTTTACTGCTGACTCTACGAAGCATCCCTACCGCCCGTGCTCCTTTAGCTGCCATATTTTCTATATGCGCATCCCAACTGAGTTTTTCGGTATAGATCACCCCTAAATACTTGACTGATTCCACCTGCGGGATGACATCTTGTCGGTAAAGTAACGAAATTTGCACTGGGACACTTAGCGGGAAAACTACCATTGCGCTTTTCCTTATGTTCAAAGATAAATTAATGCCCTCAAGCCACGTTTCCAGAGTGTTCATATATATTTGTAGAATTTGATACAGTGTATGTATATCTGCAGCTGAAGCAAAAAATGCAATGTCGTCGGCATATACATACACCTGCACGTCATGTTGTACAGGGATAGTACAGAGTAATATATTAAATAATAATGGTGACAATACCGAGCCTTGGGGAAGACCTCTAGTTTGTTTATAGCTTGAAGAAGACACACCATATTGAGAGCAATAAAATTCTCTGTTTTTTAAAAAGGAATATACCCATGCAACGAAGTAGTGTGGTAAATCTACTTGCGTTAGCGAATTTATTAATTTAACGTGTTCTACGCTGTCATAAGCTTTTGTAATATCGAGAGTGACTAAAGCGGAAAAGTGTTTCTTAGAACGAGCTAATTGTATCCTGCTTTCTAAGTCAACATGGGCACACCAAATGGAGTAGCCACGCCTGAATCCAATTTGGCATGGGCTCAAAATCATGTTTTCGTTCAACCAATTTTCTATCCGAATGTGTAAGATTCTTTCGATTAGTTTTACCAGATTAGATGTGAGCGAAATAGGCCTGATGTTATCTAAAGTGAATCCAGCTCCATGCTTTTTTAATAAAGGAATTATTTTCGCCATTCTCCACTCAGGCGGGATCCATGAATTTCTAATAGAGTGGTTAACTATTGCAAGTAAATCCTGGGGCGAAACTTTATGTACAATTTTTATTACCGATGCGGTTATGCCATCAGGACCTGGCGCAGCATTGGGCAAGATCTTCACTACTTGTGCTAGTTCCGAAGCTGTCACTTCTTCAAAGTCGTCACTTTTGACAGGGGACCGTGAGTGGAATGAACACGCAGCCGTGAAGCGACTTTCAAGCCCTTTGGCAATATTTTCCAGGAAACTAGACAACTCAATTGCCGTAGAGACTACCGATTCGATGTTAATTGGTGACGGAATTACTTTTTTGGCTTTAAGGAAATTAAAAAGGGGTTTCCTATTACCAGGCTTTGAAAGGAACTCTGAACGTTGATTATCATGACAATCCTTTGCTGTGGCGACTGTTCGTTTAAAAACCGCAGCCGCATACTTATAATCCCTCCAATTTTTAGGACATTGGTTGTAGAGCAGTTTACGCCACGCAGCTTTTCTTAGTCTGTAATCCCGTGTACAATCTGAGTTCCACCAAGGATTAGAAGAATTGCTTTTAGAAACATTTACTGTAAATTTAGCTTTATTTAGAGATTTCTTTATCAGATCGCTGAAGTTCATAGCATTTTGCTCTTCATTTTCATCTGTTCGTTTTGACAAAACTACTCGTAGCACCTTTTCAAATGTATTAAAATTGATGTGAGTAATCGACTTGCTGTTTAGTGAAGTGACGGGAAACACAAGCTCAAAGAATATAGGAAAATGGTCACTACTTGTACCCGAGTTCAAAGTAGACCATGTAGAAATAGAGAGTCTGGGACTACAGAAAGTAAGATCAATCGCAGAAATAGACCGATTACAAGCGAAAGTTGGTGTTCGCTGGTTAATACATGTTAAATTATTCTTAGAAACGAAATCCCACAGACGTTTCCCACACGTATCTGTTCTGAAACCCCATGAAATATGATGCGAATTAAAGTCTCCTGCCAATAGAATTTCTTTCCTGCAAGATGTAATTACTGAATCTAAAACATTAGAATTTTGAACACCTGCTGGAAAATATGCATTTACTAATGAAAAGGGAAGACATCCCGGAAGGGAAATATCTAATGCTAAAATTTCGCTTTCTAAGTTCATTACTTGAGCTGTAATTCTTACCCGATGAGCAAATTTCAGAGAAATAAAGACTGCTAAACCGCCACCCCGAGAGGGTCGGTCTAAACGAAATATGCGGTAATTTTTTAGATGAAAGCTCTTTTCTTTCGAAAGCCAAGTTTCTTGTAACACAATAACATCAGGTGAATGTTGATTGCAGAGGTAAAATAAATCTGTTGATGCAGAAAAAATTGACCGGCAATTCCACTGCAAAATTTTTAATCCACCTATTTTGACGAGATACCGGCAGCATTCACTGCCTTATCCAATATGCTATCTTTCAAAAAGTCGTTTTTTGATGCGATTTCCTTATATTTTTTGCTCTTCCCTTTTGGACTCACTGGAGAACCTTGCTTTCTAGGCGATGCCCGCCGTTTCATATTTCTAGATTCTGTCTCCATTTGTGAATCAAGAGAACTTGAATCTGAGCTCCATTCCAATTCTTGTTCAACGGGAATTATCTTACGGCTAGTGTTCGATGGCCCAGGTTTTGGTGAATATAACTGCTCTCCATCAGGTGCTATTTTCGTGCGGCTGGTTTTCAAGGAAACTGGTTCTTGCGAGCCTGTGTTTACCTCCTTTGTTGAAGAAAGTAACGGGGTTCCTTCCGGTTGGTTTACACTCATCAGGATTTGAGTCATCTGTGCGTTCACTATTTGAGCCAACGATTCCGTCAGCGTTACAAAAAGATTCTCCATTATCCTTGTCATTGTTTTTTCAACAGTAGAAGCTATTACCTCTGAGATTGAGGAATCTGTGACATTATTACTACGGTTCGTAGCATTAGCGTACCCACGAGACCGCTCTGCGATGGCAGCTCGAGCTTCACGTCTAGAACATCGTTTTTGTTCAATGGTCTCCATTATTTGAATTTCCTGAGCCCTCGCGGGACAGTTACCATCATCAGCTGAGTGCGAACCACCGCAGAGACAACATGACCTTTCCTGTGATGCACATTCGTCAGCGTTGTGTTGTCCTGCACACAGTTTACACCGGGCTACTGACCTGCATCCCTTTACACTATGACCATAACGCCAGCATTTATAGCACTGCAGTGGGCGAGGAGATAGCGCTTCAACTCGATATATCAGTGGCCACGCCTTGATTTCTGTCGGTCTAGTTGTACCAGCAAAGGTAACTATCACCGACTCGGTCGGGATCTTTCTGCTGTCAACGCTGCGCGTGCAACGGAACACTGAGACTGCTCCTGCTACAGAAAACATCTCTAGAATTTCAGACGGGGAAAGGCTCGAGTCCACCCCACGAACTAAACCTTTAACACAGGCCAAGTGAGAAGGTATAAAACAGCTCACCGGGAGGGAGGCAAATGTAGTGCACTTTAGAAGATCTGAAACGCAGGCCTGGTCCGGTGAACAGCACAAAATACCTCCACGACCAAACTGACGCACCTCAGTGATCAATTGGAAATGCTCAGTCACCTTCCGGAGCTCTTCCTGAATGCTTTTCGGATTCTTCATTCGAATGGACTCCCCATTTGTTGGAACCAGTGCCACTGGAACGTTGCTCAGACCGCTGCGCAAGAAAACATCAATCGGTAAATCATTAGGAGCAAGAGAGGCCGACCAGGCAGCATTTGCCTGGCCGGGAGACGAGACAGACATCAGTCTGTCTGCCTGAATCAGCACCGCCCGTTATGGCCGCACCCCCCGGGAGGATGCACCTAACGCCGAAGGAGCAGAGTCTTCAACAGACGGGCGACGAAGCAGAACGGAAGTAGGACGGCCGTTCGAGCCCTGGACGGCCGGACCAGCAAGCAGGAACAAAACCGTGCGCGGTTGCACCCGTGCAACCGTGCGGCGTCTTGCCGTGCGGCGATGTCTTGCCAGCGCGCGATGCTTGGTTGCTTGCTTGTTTTTACAGAGACGAGCAAGATGTGTTCCACAAAGAATCACTTCGTCTTCCTCAACCATCTACTGACTCAAGTATTTCGATATGATTAGTTTGGTGGGGGTCAAAGACAGCAGATGCATACTCAAGTTTTGGCCTGACAATGGTTTTATAAGCGAGTAGTTTAACGGAAGGTGGTGCCATGGAAATGTTACGGCGTATGTACCAGAGAGCGCGGTTAGCGGAGTGAATTATGTGATTTATATGGTCGCCCCAACATAGGTCACTCGAAAGATGGACACCCAGGTATTTAATCGAGTCAGTAGCAGCTATATGACAGTTGTTGATTGTGTAAGTAGCCGGCGTGTGGTTTCGGCGACGATGGAAAGAAATTAGTAATGTTTTTTTCGCATTAAGGGATATCAACCAGGTGGTACACCACTGCTGAATGCGTGAGACGTCATGCTGTAGAGAGGAGACATCGGTGGGGTTATTTATAGGGCGGTAGAGGACACAATCATCAGCAAAAAGACGGATGTTAGATTCAACGGAAAGCGGACTATCGTTAATGTATATTAGGAATAAAAGAGGCCCTAGGACGGTACCACGCCGGACAAGACATGGGAGAGGTCGGAGGAGTGATCATTAACATGCACGAATTGTTCACGGTTTGTTAGGAATGCTTTAATCCAGTTAAAAACATGCCGATGTAGGTTTAGACGCGAGGTTTTTAGAAGGGGACGGGAGTGGGGTACCTTATCGAAGGCTTTTTCAAAATCTAAGAACAGTGTGCCAATTGGGATGTTACGGTCCATATGAAGGTGAATGTCGTGCAGGAATAATGTTAGTTGGGTCTCGCATGAGTGATCTTTACGAAAGGTTAGGGTGAAAGAAGTTTACGGATGATAAAAATGTAGCAACATGAGAAAACATGACGTGTTCCATGATCTTTGAACAAACACTAGTGAGCGAGATTGGTCGGTAATACCTGCAAATGAGCGGTCACCTTTCTTGAAGACCGGAATGACCTTCCCAACTCTCCAGTCTAATGGGACTTCACCTGTGTCGAGTGACTACTGAAAATGATTGACAATATGAAACTGCATACATGTTTAGTATTTTTCAAAATTTTGGCGTTATGCCATCTATACCGCATGACGAAGAATTCTTTAATTGGTTAATAACTTTTACAATTCCCTCTGAATTGAATTCAATCTTTGGCATTGGCGGAAAAGCAAAATGCGGAAAATCAGGAAGTTCGTTGTTAGGTTCGTTAGTAAAGACGGAATAAAATGCAGAGTTGACGGATGGAACGTCGCAATCGGCAACGGGGGATCCAGAAGTGTCACAAAGAGAGACTGTGGTTTTGTCGTCCGGTTTCATAATTTTCCAAAAGCGGCGTGGGTATGTACATGTATTACCATGTACATACATTGTCACTGGAATTACCATTAACATGTATTACCAGTGACAATTTGTATTAGATGTTGCAAATCACTTCTTGAATGCTGCCCTCTGTTAAGAACGAGTAAGAAATGTGTTTTTTTTTTTTTCGTAAAAATATTATGTTGGCATGCCCGCAAAATCTTTCCGGGAATAACTGTCTTCAATCTTTTCAATATTTTTTTTGTGTGTGTAACAGGTACGGCAAATATCACGTAAACTTCGGAACTGCATCAGTTTTGAACAGAAGAAGCGCCTGATAACAAAACAATGAAGTCCACAAAATAACCAGGACGAGATCAAATATTTTAATGCAGATTGTTAACGCAAAATGTTCATCTTTTTGCACAAATCATGCGGCCAGGGAAAAGTAAGAATGGGAAAGTACACCTCGAATACGGGAAAAACATGTCACCGGAAACAGTGCGCAGTATGCTTACGCAAAACTTCACAAATGTATATTTAAATATGCAATCAATAAACGGAACTAAGCAATGATCACTATACATAATGCCCAACTGATATGTCCTTGGGCCAAGCTGCTGTCTCGGACGCACCATGTGGACAGAACTATAAAGGAAGAGCGCAGAAATAACGAAAGAAACTATTTCAAAACTGTTTTAAAAGTGCGAACCACTATTGTGCACTCAATATAAAAGGAAGGTTGCCGCTTCTAGTTCAGAAATCAATAAAGAACAAAAACGACAAATGAAAGTAACAAACAATGCTGCTGGTACGGCTTCCCAATAGTTGAATTTGTTTGGTAACGCCGCGTATGCCGACCTCTCAGTGAACAAGGTGAAGCTGTCGATTGGCTGGTAATGTCCACCTGATGCCCGTATTCTTATGTTTATATTAGGTCACATGTGTTAACTGCTAAAAGGTACAAAATCCTCACGGCTTTAAAAGGTGGTGAACAATAATATTGCGTCAGAATTACGGGCTCATTGACCTGAACTCCGGAACAGCAGTGTCTTTTCCTTTCGTTAGCGATGATTTTTGTCCTGCTCGGTATCAAAGGACAACGTTGACCCGGCGAGGAAGCTTAGCGAAACGGTCAATGACTTCCGACACGCTGATGTCGACATTCCTGTGGGCGTACAGAAGTGCCTGGCCAACCATGCGTTCCTCAGACATCGTGGAGCGCAAGTAGTTCTTAAGTATGCTTGAAAACGTTCTCTCTGCGCTGGCAGTGGTCACTGGAAGGGTGACTAGAATCCGGAGTAGCTTGTACACATTCGGATAGAACCTGCTGTCGCAATGAGAGGGGGCATCGGTTCCTGTACTGGGGCACTGGCTTGCTGCTTTGTTCGCCCACTTTGTCCACCATAGTCGCAGTTCTCCAAAACCAGCCCTCGTTTCGACGTCATGCGCAAAAGCGGTCAGGAGATTTTCTGCTCCTTTCTCCCGATCATCTTGCATTGGTGGTATTGCGGATGGTACAATTAATGAAAAGTCCTTTAGAAGTGCCATGTGCTTTTCGAACCGTTGGTTTAACTGGGCTAGTACCATGGTCCATGAACGGAATGAACAGGGCTCTGCGAAAATATTCTTCCGCGCTTTCGAATGCATTGCTCCCAAGGTTTTGCTTCCGGACACCGGCTCGACGGATGGTGATCTCCACATTCAGTTTTTCTGCCAATGCCTGCACATTTGCAAATATTTTTGAGAAAGAAGCATTCGTGTTCTTGCGGTCACTTTCAATTGTCTGCTGTACCACTTCTATGTCGTCAATGGCAGCGCTCATGTCGATACTCCTCGTCTGCAGCTCCTTTGACAGTGGCAAAGTCAGTGCTAACACATGCTCCGTCACATGCAGGCTTACAAGGAACGCTGGTGAGAAGAGTGCCAACATTAGACTGTTTGCCTGCACCAGACTTTCGCCATTTCCGTTAAACTTAATCTCCTCTAGTGCTGCGATCAACGGCTCAAAGAGGCTCACAAATGAAAGCACTGCATCGTGCTTCTCGGCTCAGCGCGTTTCGCATAGTCCCAAAAGGCGCCGCCTTGTAGACTCAGGGCAGCTCAAACTTATCATTTTCCGCAAAACGTGTGAGCGGCTAGAAGATTTACGGAAAAAGACTGACGTCGCTTTCAGAGTCCCAAAACAGTTTCGAATGTCTGTGATGGAGCATGCCGCACACACAACTAGATTAAAGGCTCGTTCACACCGGCGACTAGCAACGGTCGCGCGACTAAGTTAGTCGCAAAGCGACTGGTCGCAAACGGTCGCAAATGGCCGTTTTGGTCGCAAAGCGACTGCTTTGGCTCAGTCGCTCGCTGCTCAATTTTTCAGTCGCGCGACTGCAGTCGCAAACCTCTGAACCAATCAGATGCGCAGAAACAGGACGTCAGCCTATTTTACGGGGCAACGGCAATGCAGGCTGTATACGAGCAGACGTGAATTATATATGGCGACGGTTATAAGTCGCACGCAGGTGTGAACATCGGTCGCTTTGAGTCGCTTTTTGACTTCCAGTCGCAAACGGTCGCGCGACCATTCCTAGTCGCCGGTGTGAATGAGCCTTAAGGGAGTGACACGCGCAGTGAGTACATAGAGTGCGGCTTGATATTTCTCACGAACAGCAGCTTGAACACCATTCGTTTTGCGGGCCATCGAACTTGCAGCATCGTAGTCTTGACCACGGAGATGCTGCATGTTAATTCCCATTTCTATAAGGAGCCTTATGATGGTGTCGGCGAGGGCCCGGCCATTTGGTCGTGAATTGGCACAAAGCCTAAGAACACTTCTTCGATTCCGTTCGCATCCTTATTAAGGTACCTTGCACAAACAGTAAGCTGCTCGATACCAGCAACATCCGTCGTTTCATCAGTAAGTGCGGAAAAGCAGCCTGCAGCGTTTACTTTTGCGACTAGGCTTTCCTTGATGATTGCAGCAGAGATTTCTATAATGAGGTTTTGTACATCTGGACTAAAATATGAGGCCTTATTTGGGCAACTTTCCAAATGCTTTTTTATATCTGTGTCGCCACAATCCGCGCGCATGCGAAGCAGCGCTCTGATGTTGCCTGTATTTGTAGAGGAGGCTGTGCTTGAATCCATGGGACCACTGTCTTTATGTCCACGGAGAGCCACACCTTGCAGCCCGCAAAAAAGAGAACTGTCTCAACAATAGGCTGTAACTTCCTTCGGGTCTCTCCTATTTGAATTTGCCTGCCATGGTCCAGTTGATCAACAACACTGGGCACACATCCTGAGAAGGTTTGAAGAAAACTATCGGCTACCAGATGAGCGTCAGTGTGATATTTAGTGAATTCATGTGCACCGAAGACTTCGAGGGCGTGCTTCCACTTTTGAAATGGCTTGGATACGAGGGCCTTAGTGCGCGCATGTTGGCCCTTGCCAATCTCACTTCTGCTAAAAAGAACACACACTCGGCAAAACGCACCCTCTTGAAGCGCTGAGTAGCTAAGCCATCGGTGCCTGTCCAGACAAGCCACGTAAACCTTCGTTTCTGCTTAAAATCGTTCATAGACTTAAACATATAGCATGGCGGAGGAATACAAGGAGAAGCTAGCAGTTGATGTTTTGTGTCATCATCCACCTTTGAGCCATCTGTGTACAGCCCGATATCAAACTTGCTTCTGCTAACATTTTCAGGCTCAGAAAAAGATAAATAATAGAATAAATGATAATCAGGCTGAAGCCCAATAAATCCCACCACCCGGGTGACGCCGCTGGTTGTTGGTGTATGAGAGCACGAAAAATTTCGGGGGGGGCTGAAGCCCCATAAGCCCCCCCCTGGCTACGCCCCTGATAGGGAGCCTACTTGACTGGCCGTTCATGTAGGCTCCCTAATACATTGACTGAGAAGAAAAAGAAGAAGATGGCTTTCGCCTTCGAGTCGTCTCAGGTGAATGCACAAGGGACCCTGTGATTTTTTTTTCTAAATTACCATGTACCATAACCAGCCCAACAACGAACTAGTGCAGTTCATTTCTACATCAGGCCTCGTATCGGTTACGTGTGTTCCGGACATTCCGTCCCATGTCCTTTAATGGACGTACACTTGCGACGGGCTTCCTGTCGAAACCGTCTTTATTTGTTTGCGATCAATAGCGTCAACTTCCTCTGCTGCCCTCGTTAGTGCGTGCTGATTTCGATCTAATGACTATGTATACATAAATTAGACCGGCGACGAAATCCCCCGAAGCTGTTCCGGGTTTTCTTCGGTCCACTTTTGTGTCATGCGTGACTAACACTGCGAAGAGCGAGTGATGCTTAGGTGGCAGTTATTTAGCTCTCCGGTTTGTTTTGCTCCACTCGGTCGCCCCTGAGAGTGAACGCTTTCCGCGCCACCTTTCGCTCGTTCATCGCTCGTGGATAGCGGGCTAAGCAACTAAGTGCAGACTTCCTCGAAGTTGCAAATCTGTGCAGTGTACCACTACAGAAGCTACGAAATAATCAAGAAAAGTGAGATTGATGTATAGCCGTAAACATATAAGTGGACGTATGATTTATATGAACAGGAATGTGCAAAAAAAAAGGGGGGGGGGGGGGGGACATTCGCAATCATATAATCAACGAAACGCGCACAAAACGCTGCCACAAAAGCATGCCGCAATAGATTTTTGGCGTCCACAAAGCGCTTATACACGGTTTGCACAGATGTTCGCTTTGCCGTTTTCGTTTTTAATTATATGCGGGTAATTACATCACTGAGACGCAGACCAGAAGCACACCCTCCACGGTGGCCTATAGTGGTTATGGTGCTCGACTGGTAACCGGAAGGTCGCGGAATCGAATCCCGGCCGTAGCGGCCGCATTTCGATGGAGGCGAAACGCATGAGTCCCGTGTACTTATATCTAGGTGCACGTTAAAAAACACCAGATGGTCAAAATTTCCGGAGCTTTCCGCTACGGCGTCCCTCATAACCATATCGTGGTTTTGGGACGTAAAATCCCAACAATTACTATTATTAGACCAGAAGCACAAAGAAGTAAAGAAGTCACTCCATCCTTACGCCAGCGTTAAGGATGTAAACCACTGTTGAATGGAGCCCCTATACTAAACCCATCCGGTTTGGCCTTCAGAGTTTAGCTCCAATTTCTGTCTTCTTTTTTAACCTACTTGATGTGACAACTTACTCATTTGGCTTAATTGACTTTGACAAGAATAGTTGCGGTGGATTACACACGGCGATGTTTGTCGCTGGAGTCTATATGTAGGGCAGGAGTAGAAGATGGGATCAATTCGTACGTGCGCGTGATTGGCGGCACCCGGTCAAAGTCATTGCCGTGCGCATGCGCGGCAATGAGCTAAATCAAACGCCACCCGTCCGCTATGGATGGTAAGCCGCCAAGTTGTGCGCGACTGACTTGTCCTACACACAACCAACTCCCGTTTGCGCACACCTGTTTACCGGTTCACCTTAGTCGTTCGAGACAAACACGACTCACAGTGTCCGCCTTAGTGTTACTGGGGTTACGGTGCTCGGCTGCTGACCCGAAGGTCGCGGGTTCGATCCCGGCCGCGGCGGTCGCATTTCGACGGAGGCGAAATCATAGAGGCCCGTGTGCTTAAATTTAGGCGCACGTTGAAGAACCCCAGGTGGTCGAAATTTCCCGAGCCCTCCACTGCGGCGTCCCCCATAATCGTAGCGTGGTTTTCGCACGTAAAACCACAGATATCATTATTATCACGACTCACAATAAACCTGCTTAAAACGTACTTGTGGGCTAGTTGGTTGGTCATATTCACGATAAACGGCAGCGCACACCGGGTTAAGACAGGTACACAAAACACGTCGTCCTGTTTTCGTGTTTTGTGTATCTGTCTTAACCCTATGTGTGCTGCCGTTTATCGTGAACACAATAAACCGTTAGATTTACTTCACAGTAAATAGCTGCAGAAATTTTCGCTTTTTTTTGCGCATCGTGACCTCGTTTCAATAAAAATACATTCATCTATTATTTCTACGCTGGGTGTATTCAGTCAGAAATGTCAAAGTTCTTCCAGGGCGACAACGTTTCACTTAAAAACGCCAGGCCTGCGCGGAATACGCAGCACAGTCACAACGAAAGCTGGAGGAACGGCCTTTCTATAGTGCCCCTCGTAAACTCTCTTGCGGCGACCACTGCAGGTACAGTTGCAAAGTAGTAGATAAGCCGACTCTAATAGCGAGATAGTAAGGCTTCGGCATTCATATTGCAGCCTGTTCGGTCCCGTAATAAAGTGTAATCGCTGCTTCAGAGCACCTGTGTAGCGATGAAACGACAAGGTCTGAAAGCCTACGAGCACACATGCTTCAACTGCACACGCTGAGCTCCAGATATACAACTAAGAAAAATCGCGCCAAGGTGGCCGAGTTTATGTTGCGTGAGTTTATATTATTGCAAGTGGGTAAATAGAAGACGAGCAGACGACCCAAGCCGTTTTCTTTTTCTTTTACTTTAGCCCATATCTTTCCACCTCAAACGTTTCCTGTCGGTTAACGCAATCGCAGTCGCTGGTGACTGCAGGTAATTCTCCTTCATGATCTCCGAAAACATTATAAACTAATACGATGAGACCGGATGGAAAATGAAAATGCGTGTAAGTTTTGTGCACTGCATGCACGGCAGCCCTTTCTTTTGACGCGTGTTTCTGACGAACGCCTGTGCAGCTACATCATACCGTGCCGCCCGTCGTTCCCATGCTCTGCTTCCCATTTTAAAAGCGACGTAGGTAGCCGTCTCTCGAGGTCAGCGCTTCCAAGTCTCACGTTTGTTCGTTGCGAGCTTCTCGTTTAAATATTATCGCGTCACAGGCGAAACTAGTGTCGCAAACTATCTCGCGCCTTTTGTTTTCCTTTTCGGTGCCTCTTTTACGGGGGCTAAAGTTTAAGTCCTTTTTAATAGCCATCTGCGTCTCACGTGGTCCGCAGAAGAGGAGTGGCAGGCGCGCTCGATACACGCTGAGCGGGGCCATACCGAATTCTCGCGCGCCGTTTAATGTCTTGTTTTTTGTCCTTAGAATAAATCGCCGCTTCGACTCATTAATAGGAGCCTGTTAATTTGGACCCATGGCAGGTCCGGCGGCGTTGTATAGGGCGGCGCTTCCCATGCACCCGCTCATTACGCGATCGTCGACGCGCCCGTCCCTAGCGGAATTCGCTGCTCGGAAAAGGAGCATCCCCCCTGAACCCCGTGGGAACAGCAGAGCCCGCCTTGGTCAGACTCTCTCGAGAATGCCCAGCGGTGACACAGGCCCCCACTTTAGATACAAAAAGCCCTCAGTGGATGAGTAGGGCCAGTCAGCAAGACTATAACATCGCCGGCATTGTCGTCTAACTATAAAGCAACCGAGTTCCCGATATGATAGGACATCGGTTTCCCGCTGCGTGGGGTTATCAGAAACCAGCAAGAAAAGACCTCGCGTGAAAAAAGAATTAAGAGCTGTGACGCTGTGTGTATTCGGTTCGAGCAAGGCAATTGTGAAGCCATATACAAAGTGTCCCAGCTATCACGCAGGACGATTTAAAAAAAAGAGGAACGGCGTTACACGAATCAAACCTACAGCATATTTTTCACACTAGAGTAGCCACTGCTATTTTTTCGTTAATGAGGTTTAATTAATTAGTCATAATTATATTTCTAACTCGACAAGTACTCGCCTAATTGTCAAAATGTCAATGAGGCGTATGTAGGCATGTTCAAATGGCATCTAACTGCGCTACTTTCAACAACGTGCTAATTGCGCGCTCATTTTTTCCGGCTGATAAAGAAAGCCCGCTAAATATGAAAAATAACACGTGACTACGCTCCCACCCGCAAAGGAAACCAGCGCCCACAAATAAGCTTACTGCAAACAACCGCTTTGCCTGTTGCCTGTTGCAGGGGCGTAGCCAAGGGGGGGGGGGGGTTGGGGGGGTTCAAACCCCCCCCCCGAAATTTTTCAGTTTTGCTTGCGTATATAGGCACGCACACATACAAACGCACGCACGAACATACATAGGGTATGGTTGAACCCCCCCCGAAAAAAATTTCTGGCTACGCCCCTGGCCTGTTGCGAAAGACAGCGTTCCGCATTTTGGCAAGGGTACAGGTCGGGCGCCAGCGATATGCGTGCAATTTCGCTGGAATTCAATCCGTTCGATAGTACGCCGCAATCATCCATATCTCACGGCCGACTGTTTTCATTGATAACGCGGCAGGTGTTCCGATTACGGCCTGACTCTGTAAAACCAAGCGGTGCGTTTCTAGGCCGGGGAGTGGCAGATAGGGCGATACGTTTTTTTTTTCTTTCTGCATCACTCTAGTCACAACATCTGCATCAACATCAACATCTGCATCACTCTAGTCACGTGTCACTTTTCATATTTCGCGGGCTTTCTTGATCAGGCGGAAAAAATGAGCGCGCAATTAGCACGTTGTTGAAAGTAGCGCAGTTAGATGCCATTTGAACATGCCTACATGGCCCTCATTGACATTTTTACAATTAGGCGAGTACTTGTCAAGTTAGAAATATAATTATGACTAATTAATTAAACCTCATTAACGAAAAAAACAGCAGTGGCTACTCTAGTGTACTAGGAACAATATGCTGTAGGTTTGATTCGCGTAACGCCGTTCCTCTTTTTTTAAATCGTGCTGCGTGATAGCTGGGACACCCTGTATACTCTATAGGAGAATGTGTCTGCATTCTAGATTTGTGTCAATGAGCTAGGTTAGATGATAGAAATCTAGCGTTCTACGAAATCTGTCCTAGAATATGTTTGAAGAGAAGTTAAAACTGCGAGTCCTTCGTTGCATTCAATCGGTGTAGCCGTTTTTAACTCCTTCGGGGAAGGAGATGTGTAATAGCAGAGTCTGGAACGATGTCTCTTGCGTGTGCAGGCACCCGGAGTCGCGGCTGGCGCGCATGTTCAACGGCAGCATCCCGATCGTGTTGGACAGCCTGAAGCAGCACTACTTCATCGACCGGGACGGCAAGATGTTCCGGCACGTGCTCAACTTCCTGCGTACCAACACGCTAGCCGTGCCGGACAACTTCGCCGAGCTCGAGCTGCTGTACGAGGAGGCACGTTACTACGACATCCCGGCGCTGACGCGGCAGCTGGAGGCGCTGCGCGCCCAGCGGCAGCGGCGTGCCGCCCAGCAGCACCCGCCAGGCGGCGCCGTCGCCAGCACGACGAGCACGTCGCCGTCGCAGCTCAGCCCGGCGTCGGCGCAGCCTAGGCGACCCGACCAGACGAACCATTGCGACGGCCTGGTGGCGCCCTCGGAACCCGACGCCGAGCGCTTCCACGACTCGGCCTTCCAGTGCCTGGCGCTCAACATCAGCCCCGAGATGGGCGAGCGCATCGTGATCAGCGGCGAGCGGTCGCTCGTCGATCACGTATTCCCCGAGATCTCGCAGGCCCTGATGGACGTGCGCAGCGGAGTCGCCTGGAACCAGGACACCAAGCACGTGATCCGGTTCCCGCTCAACGGCTACTGCAAGCTCAACTCGCTGCAGACCATCACGAGGCTGCTGAACGCCGGCTTCCGCGTGATGGCCTCCAACGGCGGCGGTGTCGAGGGACAGCAGTTCAGCGAGTACCTCTTTGTGCGCAAGAACCTGCCCGCCTGACGAGTGCGCGAGAGAACGGGGACGCTGCCGCCGGCCGGCGCCCCGGCCTAGTGAACTGCTCGGGTGGCTTGTACCTTCTACCCGCGCCTGAAAAAAAAGCAAAGGGGTTCTCGTGGGAGCGGTGCGATACAGCCTCTCTGTGCCACATTTACACACACACACACACACACACACACACACACACACACACACACACACACACACACACACACACACACACACACACACGTATACGCACCACTGCGCGCCCCTGGCCTCACTCCGCGGGCCCGGGGCGTGGGCACTCTGTAATACATGCTTCATCACCGGAACACAAGCCTGTGTATCTTCACTGTCATATGGCGGGCCACTCTGCAATAAAGATCTCAGACCGCATCACCTGGATTCGCAAGTGGTATGCATCGGAGGTGTGCCTCCCGGCGAGTGCCACGGGTAGGGCACCTAATCAGGTACATATTCACCTGCTATTAAGCATGTACTCATTGCATTTATGTACATAAATAAAATGGCGGTAGTCGTGAAAGATGTAAGAACGGCCTTGGTTTCAAAAAACACAAGCAGTTATATTCTTCACATGGCACCATTATTACATATATGACGTGTGACGCAGTACAAAGCCAGTATTGTGGCTTTGTGCTCCGCTTAGTCAAACCCTTAGAATGAGCTGTTTCTGTAGATCTCAAGGGTAAAAAAGTCGACAGAATGGGAGCCTCTAAACATACCGAGGTCAGGTGCAAACTGAAGCTCAAGAAAACATTGTAAATGACCGCTGTTCGAAGGACTTCTGCACTATAAAACTACGTACATTATCTCATGTCATGTGCCAGGTTATATAGTGCTTCTGTGGAGTGGAAATAAACTTGAAAATGTATCGTTCTTCCAGTTAATGATTTTCCATTTCTAAGCGATTGCTGGAACAGCAATACCTCTCGCCCCAGGTTATGTTTTTTTTTTGCTTTTGTTTTTTTGTTGAAACTGGTGCTAAGCAAACATTTCTGCTATGTGTTACTGGATTACTGATCTTCAATTCTGCGGTTAAGGCATGTGCCATATAATGTTTACAAATATAACTTTTGATTAGCTAACATTTTACCCTGATTTGTCGCCAGAAATGATGTGCGGTTGTTGAAGAATCTGGCTGATGCGTCAAAGTTTCACTATCTACCACCAGCTGATAAGTTCGTTTCCCCTTTTTACGATGTGTCCAACAAGAAGTACTCTTGAAAATCTGCAGCAATCTAGTGTCAACCGTCGGCCAGCTTATTATGCAGTAGACTGGACCGAAAATGGTGCTTGAATGGAGCGGCCATCGTTGGCCGGTGCTGCGACTCATGTGGAACAAGGGAACAGGATATCGTCCGGCCTTTCCTTACCGCATTTTTGCCAGCCAGTGTTAGCTCGCCATTAGCTGTGACGTCACTAAACCCGCAGTCCCTGTGCTGGCAGGGTCGACAGGTGATAATTGGGGTGAGTAAGATGTATGATTTCTTTAAAGGCGGGTGCAAGAGTAAAAGAATATGACAGCAATATTATGATGGAGAAGCCGAAAGGCCGGCCTGAATCGTATTTCTAACCGCCGACTCAACGTTTGGGTAGGAGGATTGGCATAAGCATAGAAAGGCTTCAGCGGGTGAGCACGAAACGGGTGGTTCAAATGAACATTACCGCCAAAGATGCTTCAAAGTCCCAATTCTATATGGATCACTCTCGTGCGGGAATTTGACGCGATGCCCTTTACAACATCACGCCGACGACGAGCCTGCAGCGTCCGGCCAATTAAGATCCCAAGAAAACTTTTTTGGGCTAAGTGATTTCTGAGCTCCGACAAAAGGTTTGCCAGTCTTGCCCAAAGGGGAGGCTCGCAACACATGTTCTGTACTCGAGCGTACGTCGTGAGCCTCGCAGTCTGGACCAGTCTGGACTGTGCACGACCGATCATATGTAGGTATAGCGTATGGTGATCGCCACCCCTAACCGTAATCTGTGAAGCAGCATTGCGTTACTCATTTTGACGGTGGGTTGTAGCAGAGTATTGAAGGACTCTGGTTGTAGCTCCACTTTCATGCGTGGGTCGGGTACGTGAAGACGGCTTCGATGGTGACTCCGCACCGCCCATCGTGTCCATCAGTGTCTGGTCGAGAAAATGGAATAGATACTTTTGTGTCATTGTCGCGTGTCACCTTTGCCTCATCCGGGTGTTCATTTGCGTCTGAACCGTAGATACCTGGAATTCATTGACATGCAATACAGTGCCCGATGCTCGCGCGGAGCGAAGTCGTATAATGCTATCATGCACTTTTCAAGCAACAGGGCAGCACACAGGTGTTTTTCTCAGCAGTAGAGTCAATTATTGATTTGAAATAGTGCGCTTGGGTATATGGTAAAGAATAGGTCCCAATGGTTTAGGTAGCACCAATACAATTAATTTAGCAACAACATAAAGCTGTCGATGATTGAGTTTCACGTGTGCGCTTTGAGATCGCGAGTGTCCGCGAGGACTGTCTGCAGTAGTTGAAAATAAGTGATCTTAATCATGATTCTGGATAGTTGCTTTGATTCTCTTCTATATGGCAAAAAGCAGAAATTTGCGGAATAAACGCCTGCAAGTTAAATACGCAACTACTTCTCGCTAATTATGGCACGCTTCTCTATCGCGGAATTGAGGTGTATATAGGTGTGTGTATACATACTTAGCAGAAATATCGAACCGGTTTGGAATATTCGCACACAAAATCTGCTACGGATTACATCAGGGATAGTTTAGTGGACGTAGTACGCTTCAAGGTAAAATACATAACTGGAATACCAACTTGTTTCGCCGGAAGTTTGGTGACGGATTTAATCTCGGGATTCGTAACTTTATAACAGGTCTCAGGTACGCAATTGCAGTACGCGCAATAGGGCAAATGTATATGAAAACTAATTCATGAAAATATTTCTTGATCGCACGAGTTTTGTTGGTGCTTGCGACTGCTGTAAATTTATGACCAGAAGTAATTATGGCTTTGTGTTCAATTCCTCTTGGAAGTCGCCATCGCTGGAACACCATGCACGTGCATCGAGAATTTCAATCGGTATATGACAAAGCTTTCTTCGCACGAAACAACGCCCGCAAAATCAACCTGTATAGATGATGGAAGTATTGCGAGCACGTGCACGTAGTGTGGTGGCCGGCGCTTTCGGGTTTATCATAAAATTGGTAATACGCTGCATTAATTTTTTGCGTGTGTTAGACTGTGCGCCGAACCTGGCGATAGCTTCGTATTCTCACTGCATCCAAACAAGCTACATATGCACACCACACAAGAGCGCTCCTGGATACATTCCAAAAACATGGTAACCGTTTATGAGATATATTCAATGAGAATGTTCTTTATTCGCCCCCCCCCCCCCCCCGTCTAGAAAGTTTCTAGGAGACATTAAGTTGTGCATTCTTACGTGCCAAAACCACTATCTTATTATGAGACAAGCCGTAGTGCGGGACCCCGGGTTAATTTGTGCCATCTGGGGTTTTTAAAAACGCGTGTATACGTAAATAGAAGCATCCGCCCGAGCAGTTTTAGGGGCGAAGCACCTTAGGGTCTCGCCTTGTCGGCTTGCCATGTCGTCGTCACGGTCCATCATAAACGGGTGCCACCAAAATTGGCTAAATACCACTACTCGCCACCGGTCCATACTATGCATATTATGAGTTAAAGGCTCGTCGTTACTGCCTAAAACATTATGTTTGGCTTAGCAGCGGTGTCAGAATCCCCGACGAAATTTACCAAGCCGCTCAAGTTTCTTATCTAAAACCAACGACACAAACGTGGATCTCTACGGTAAAGTCATCTATTTGAAACACCACTTCTTGAACCACATCTGCAAAGTGATGGTGCATTAGTGGACCGGTCGGACCGGTGGCGAGCAGAGCAGTAAAGATTTTGCTGTGGGAAATATCGGCGCACACTGCATGTTTCGCCCCCTACCCAGGTTTCACGTTAGTGGAATTGAAACACCCTTCCCTACATGCTTCGCCCATCCCCAGCTATTGCTAGTAATGCCAAGTTTTTGCTAGAGATGCTAAGTTTTTGCCAGTAGTACTAAATATGGCTGAGATTGGCTATTCTTCTCCTGTTTCGGTTGGTTCCCCACACTACGCACGTGTTACGTGATTTTGGCGGGAACATTTCACGTGACTAGTTGGTACGTGGTCTTAAAGGGACACTAAAGGCAAATATTAAGTCGACGTTGATTGCTGAAATAGCGGTCCAGAAACCTCGTAGCGCTGCTTTTGTGCCAAGGAAGTGCTTATTTTGAAATAAAATCACGTTTTTAGTGGTCCGCATCGCGTTAGCGCGCTTCAAATCTCCCGCCTGAAAATACGACTCTCATACGTCACTGCTGCCGTGCCCAACGTTGCCCGCTTTTACTGCGCGGCCGCCGACACTAGTAGCAGCCGAGCGGAAGTAGCGGGACCCACAGTAGCAACAACGGCGCTGCGGCAAAGACTTGCTCGGATGGGCACATTGAAAGCCGTCACCAAGTTGCGGTTGGTCTCGTAATCCTCAGTACAAGTGCAGCGAGCACACACGCAGACTGTTTAGCACACTGGCGCAATGGCATGACACTAAGCCACTTCGAGCGTAAGGGTTCATTCCGCGGCACCCAGTGAAAAGACACACCGGTTTCCTTGCTGCAGCACTGGCGTTGTGCACCATTCGGGCATCCGGCAATATCACACGCATGCGGCATTTTGTCGAACTTTCTGTCAGAGCGACTTTCACGAGCGCGCAAAACACGCACGGCAGTACGCGATCCCGAAACTACCACTGAGACGGGCGAGGCACAGTTCGGCGAAAACGGAACCTTTGAACCACGCGCGCCGTTCCCCATGGCAACGCCACGGAGGTTTTGTTTTCCATGAATCAAGCGGAAACGAACAAACAGCATTTTATTACGTCTTTTGATGCTCGGAATGTTCTTTTTTTACTGCTGCTAGTTTGATTACTATATAGTGATTGTGGTTATGGCACTCGACTGCTGACCCGAAGGTCGCGGGATCGAATCCCGGCCGCGGCGGCTGCATTTTCGATGGAGGCGAAAATGTTCGAGGCCCGTGTACTTAGATTTAGGTGCACCTTAAAGAACCCCAGGTGGACGAAATTTCCGGAGCCCTCCACTACGGCGTCTCTCATAATTATATGGTGGTTTTGGGACGTTAAACCCCAGATATCAGGGGCGTAGCCAGAAATTTTTTTCGGGGGGGGGGGGGGGGGGTTCAACCATACTTTATGTATGTTCATGCGTGCGTTTGTATGTGTGCGTGCCTATATACGCAAGCAAAACTGAAAAATGTCGGGGGGGGGGGGGGTTTGAACCCCCCCAACCCCCCCCCCTTGGCTACGCCCCTGCCAGATATTATTATTATTTAGTTACTAGTGATTTATTGTAGGCCGACTTCCATACGTCATCGGGATCACTTCGAAAATGTCCCACTCGTGGCGCTCATCATGTGATACATTTAGCTAATTTCTCGGTAAGTAGGGCACTGCTGTTGATAATATTGCCGTTTTAGAAGTTGTCATACATTGGGCTTTCACTCTGACATAAATTGTTATTTGCCTTTAGTGTCCCTTTAAGTTATTTTAGTCACGTGACTGGTTGTTACGTGATGTTGCGTGACATTACGTAATTTTCAGTCACGTGACTAGCGGCGGTCCCACTGCCACCATCTTGCCATTAATTCAAACTCAGCCATCCAACGACGCCACTCGGTCATGTTTGAAAAAAGGAGGGAAAATGTGCTCTTCGCTGTCGCAGCATGCTCCGGTATGCCCCTGTGGCGACTCCTCCCTTCTTTTCAGGGGTGCAGGTGTGCGGTGACAACCAAGAGCTTCTTGGGTGTCGCGATAACCTCCTTTGGAATCTTGTAAATATGCCCTGACCCCAAGAGAAAAAAAATCAAGGCAGCGTCGCACTAGTGGTGCCAAGCCTGAAGGAAGTGCGGAGCTGGGCAGCCTTCTCTGTACATCTTCGATTTTCTCTTTCTTTCTTTTTCTCTTTTCCGTTTTTTCTGTCTTTTTTTAATCTCTTTATTTAGATTTATTTCTTTTTTGCTTCCTACTTCTCCCTTTCTTTCTCCCTCTTTCTATTTATCGCTTGCTTCCTTTTTTTTCTTATCTTCTTTATTTCTTTTTCTTTTATATTTCGCCCCATCCGAACGCAGCGGCCGCCACTGCAGGGATCGAACCCGCAAGGAGACCTTAAAGGGCAGCAGTACATCTGTATATAGGCAATGGCCTACCGCGGCGAGCAACGGGAAGATATGTTGCACTACACTATAGTATACTCGTGTTTGTTGCTGACCCGAGCCTCAATTGATAGTAAAGAAAGTACGCAGGACGATATCGATGACGCCAGTTATAGTTCACTGCACGAGTTCCTCGTGCCTCATTATGAATCGTTGGTCGACAAGCGCGAGTTTAATGACATTAAACTTGCAATGAGCTAGGCGAATCCTGCTGCACAAATGTATTATTAAGTGTGACGAACTTCCGTAGACGCGCAAGAGTATAGCGGTGTTGCGAGAGTCGAGTTGAGCGCGGCACTGTCTACGCTGGTACAACGCGTCTTTAATCGCTACGTGGCTGCCAGCAGTGAAGCGGAAACGCGAGCGGAAGCAACGAGCCCCAACTCGAAGGTGTCCCGAGGCCTTCCTGGAACGCCGCACGCACGCCGCGTGGAGGAAGATTCTCTTCTCCGCGGAGGTTATATGAACAAGTGGCAAAGTTGCCCACGCCTCCGATTACTTAGGACCGTATTGCGGAAACGCCGTGGGCCGTGTTGGGAGAGTCTTCGCCGCTTTGCTGGAGGGCTCGGGGCCCGACGGTGTTGCTGCGCGACCGGCACCCTGCCGCGCAGCAACGCAGACGCCGTGGCCGAGCGAGCGCCCAGCGGCGTTTCCCGTCTGGGCCCGCGGGCGGCTGGGCAAAAGCGGCCGACGCCTAATTAACACTCAGGGTCTCGGCAGCAGCCCTCCCGGATGACCCCGGGCGTCACCCGAGGGCGGGCGCGAGCCTCAATCAGCGGCACGGTGCCGCCGCGAGGCATGGGGGAGCGCCTCGTGCACGTCGGCTGCGTGATGATTCCCCTGGCGGCGGCACACGTCCGTAGACGAAGAGGCGGTCACGAGTGTCAGAAAGAGGAGTCGTGCGCATAAATTTAAGACACGAGCCACGTACTATCGGATCGAATGAAATGCGGACGATTACGTGCGAGCCCAGGGGAGCACGCACGTTGACCGACTGGTGGGCAACTTCATGGCGCGATCGATGTCTAATACGAATTTACGAATTGCTTACGCATCGATTTCGCATGACCGAACGCGAGTATGGTAACACGTATAGCGCCTTTCTTGCCCCACAAGTGCGTCATCAAAGTCTACGTCATCCCTGTAGAGTAGTTCTGAGTGTGAGTGTCAACCTCATATAGGGAACCCAAGCTCAAGTTCGGGCGAGATGGCCTGGTGTGCGACCAATGGCGGTGCTGCGAACGGCGCCTGCATGACGTCAGAGCGGGGATTCGCGCGCTTTCGTCTGCTATGTAGGCCCAGCGCCGTGTTGAAACCACCGTTGTGGGAAATCTCAACAAAAAAGTAGTTCAGTTGGTTATCTTGCGTATGGCGGCTACTGACGCTGTTCCAACAACCATGGGTCTGCTGTTAACGTTCATTTAGAACTACAGCTCTTTGTTTCTTAGAACTGCGGTCGCTTGTCTCCGCAGCGATAGCAATAAATTTTAATGTCACATGAAGGACGGCAAGCAGCCCGAAACGGGCAGCGCGACGCTGCCCGCGACCAAAAGGACGCACGAGAAGAATACACGCAGACGAGCGGGAACTAACAACGTTCACAGCTCGACACTTAAAGCGCGCTGCTCAAACAAAAAGGAGGACGCACGAAACGAACGCACAGGCATAGGCTGAGAGTACGGCGGGGCTGGGGGGCTCGCCCCCCCCCCCCCCCCGAACTGCCTCATGGGGGGGAACAGCCCCCCTGGCGCCGGCCCAGGGTATTTTTTAAGAGCTTGGCTTAGGTCCCCGGGTCGTCCTGTCTGGCCTCTATTTCACAGGAGGCTTGTTTTGTTTTGCCTTCTTTTCTATGGCACGTACCCACTCTGGGGGATGGGCCAAGAATATGTAGTTGAAGCTTAAAATGTTATTCGAAGAATGTAAAATGGTTAAAAAAAAATTAAGAGTAGAAATGGTAATAATAAATAAGACATCAAATTAATACTTCAAAAATTATGCTATTGCGCTCGTATTTCAGACAGCCGTATTACCCTGATCAGAACAATTTGGTGAGATTAGATATATTGAACCGCATTTTAATAAAGAGCGTTTTTGAAGGAAGATTAAAATGGTACACGTTTAGTGGTTTGCATGAAATTACACACGGCATTGAAGGCATCCCTATGGCAGTATCCCAACCCTGAGGCTCCAAAGCTTAGTATAATTTCTTCAGTTAAGTTTAAGCCTATTTTTAACAGCGGAGTAATGAGCAGTCGAGATCTAATAATTGAATATCTGCGGCATGACAAAAAGAAATGTGCAATATTTTCTAATTCTCCGCAGAATTGACATAGGGGCGATATCGTCAGACCAGCTCTGTGTAAGTATAGATTTAATGGGGGGACACGGCATCGAAATCTGGTGATCGTAACTTCAGATTGTCTAGATTGGCTCCAATGAGACTTCCATGGGAAGTTGAGATGTTTGTATTCCGTCCACGTTGTTATTGTTTCCATCCTATCAGTGTGAATTGCCAATTTTCTGTATATGATTGCGGTGAAATATTCTACCACTGGAAGAACCTGGATTATTGGGAGATCTAGCGATGCGCGCGCTAAAGCATCAGCCATTTCATTTAATTTTAAGCCACAGTGACCTGGGACCCACACTAGTTTTAGGTGCTTCAGCTGAGACGGAACTAAAGATCGAAATGTCTTGAGGGCACGAGAGTTATGTGAAGCTGTAAGTGCTGTGCATACGGAGAGCGAATCAGTTATTATTATCGCCCTGATCTCGTCTGACGGGAGTTTTCGCAGTGCCATGATGACGGCCATGAGTTCAGCTTCGAAAACCGGAGTAAAATCGGGTAACCTCACAGCGAATGACCAGCCCAGCGACTGGGAGACAATTCCTACGCCTGCCCGTTCTTCGTTCACGGAAGCATCAGTGGCTATTACGTTTCGTGTTTGTGCATGTATCAGAAAATCCTCTAACCTGTTCTCTAAGAATTTTTGGGATTGAAATTTAGATTTTGGAGGAAAAATCTCTTCGTAATCTATCATAAGAACCTGATTTGAGCTATTGGTTACAATTATCTCTCTGATGTTGACATTTATAATTTCCAGTTTCTTTTGTACGTAGATTATCTGTGGTGTGTGATATCGTGGCCAATGAGCGAGAAAGAAGGAATCTGGGTCACTGATAAAAACATATTCCGCTCTTCTTACCGGCAAGCTATAAAATTTTAGAAATGTCTGTACTGTTAAAACACGGAATCGACAGAGCAATGAAGGCAGACGCGCTTCCTGATACATGACAGTAACTGCTGCAAACCTAGGAGCCCCATACACAAGCGCAGAGCTTCCCGCTCCAAGATAATCAACGGCTTAATTTTGTAAGCTGGTCCACCCGAGAACAACACACATCCAAATTCTAATATTGGACGCATATACATCTTATATACCATTATCATTGTGTCCCTACGTACACCAAATTTGCGATTGCTCATTCTGCGCAATAAGCCCAAAGCCCGTTGCGCCTTAGCTGCAATGTACTCGATATGTGGACTCCAGTTAAGTTTTTCATTGTATAAAACACCCAAATATTTTAGAGAGTCTACTTGCGGTATAGGTTCCTGTTTATATGCAATAGAGAGTGGAATCGAACCTGCTATAGGAAACACCAGGAGAGCACTCTTGTTTACATTTAATGCCATTGATATCGACCGAAGCCATATTTCCAACATGTTCATGTAGATTTGCAATTTTTGCTGTAGTACATAAATATCACTGTCGGCTGCAAAAAATGCTATATCGTCTGCATACACATAGACAAAGATATTCTGACAGGTTGGAATTGAACTCATTAGTATATTAAATAAAAGTGGAGACAGAACCGCTCCTTGGGGAACTCCGCGACTCTGTTTGTATTTAGATGAAGAGCACCCATCCTTGACACAATAAAATTCCCGTGATTTTAAAAATTCTCCTACCCACGCCGTCATATATTGTGGAAAATTTAAGACCTGTAGTCTGTTAAGTAAAATGGAATGCTCAACGCAGTCGTATGCTTTAGCAATGTCGAGTGTCACTAGTGCTGCATATTGTCTTCGTTTTCGAGCAAGTTGTATACGGCTCTCTAAGTCTGCATGTGCACACCAGATTGAACAATCGGATCTAAAGCCAATTTGCTGAGGTTTTATTATTGACTTATTTTCCATCCAAATAGTTATTCTGCCATGCAGGACCCTCTCTATGAGTTTGACCATGTTTGAAGTCAATGATATTGGTCTAATATTTTCTATGTTTAAACCTGATCCCTGTTTCTTAGGTATCGGAATTATCTTCGCTAATTTCCAATCATAAGGGATCCAGGCATAATTTAAAGAATAATTAATAACATTAAGAATTTCACTAGGAGATAACTTGAATAAAATTTGGATCATTTGCACTGTAACTCCATCGGGGCCTGGAGCTGAAAAGGGTAACTGCTTAATCACGTGGGATAGTTCGGACATGGTAACTTTATCAAAATCTGTCGTGATTGTACAATTTTGCCAATTATTTGGTATAGTCGATGTGAATCTATTCTCCAGTCCTGTAGCAATTAACTCAAGAGCAGTAGTCATTTCCGTTGTCGATAGGAGTTCGTAATCCGAATTAACTGGAGACGGTAGTATTTTCCTTGTTCTCATGTATCTAAACAGTGCTTTTTATTTTTAGGGTTAGAGAGGAACTCGTAGTGTCTGCGATCGTAGTCCTCTTTTGCTTGGGCAACGGTGCGTTTAAAACTAGCTGCTATGAATTTATAATCAGACCAATTTTTAGGGGATTGATTATGAATGAGCTGCTTCCAAGCTGCCTTGCGTCGACGGTGATCTCGTGTGCATTCTGCATTCCACCAAGGACTATTCGGTGCTCTATTGGCAGATTCGACAGTAAATTCAGCTCGTTTGTAGGCTTGTTTAATAACCGCGTTTAATTTCATCGCTTTGAAATCGTTACTCTCTTGAGAGTGAGATGATAACGCTGATTTCAGGTTATTTTTTAACTTATTATAATTCACAAAGACTCGAACTTGAGAACAAGGTGGGGTTATTGGACAAGAAATTCTCGAAGTTATTGGAAAATGATCACTGTTTGTGGCACAGTCCAGCGCTGTCCAGGACGAGCTTGAAATAGCCGTACTTACGAAACTTAGATCTAAGGCCGATCGGCACCGATTGCGAATAAACGTGGGAGTTCTCGCGTTTAGGCACGAAAGATTATTGTCTGTTGACCACTCCCACAATCGTTTGCCACACTGATCAGTTTTAAAACCCCAGCACGTATGATGGGAATTAAAATCCCCGACTAAAATTTTTTCCTTGCACCACGAACTGATTGCAATATCTAACCGTCTTGTGTCTTGGACACCCTCAGGAAAGTACGCATTAACTAGCGAGAAAGGTTGGCATCCTGGTAATGTAATGTCTATTGCGAACATTTCACATTCAGGAGACATATACTTGTAGGAGATTTTCGCCTTTATACTAATTCTGTTTGAGATAAAAAATGCTAAGCCTCCACCTCTCGATGGACGGTCTAGTCTAAAAGATCGGTAACTGTTTAAATGAAAAACATTATGTACGGAGAGCCAGGTCTCCTGCAATGCAATTATATCTGGTGTGAATTTAGAAGACAAATATATTAGATCTGTTATTGACGAGTGAATAGAGCGACAGTTCCAGTGGAGAATTTTGAGAGACCCTATTTGTCGAAAGAATTGATTCCGAGACCGCCTTGTCTAAAATGGATTCTTTTAAGAAATCTACCTTAGAAAGGCTTTCCTTGTCCTTCAGGTATTTTTTGTTTTTTGAATGTTTCGGTGAGCCTGTTTTCTTCGATAGAGGGGATCTAGATCGTTTTAGCGATTTAGGGTCCAAGTCCATGTCGTCAGGCTCCTGGGTTTCATCATTAATATCATTATTTTGGCACTGGTTGCCAACTAGAGAGGGTCCTGCATGGTCAGCATACGACGGCGTGATTGTAGGTGCTGTGTCATTCAGGGATCGTGGAAGCTCTGCGGTTTGTGAAGTTATCCCATCATCTCCCGGCGTTCCAAATGTGCGAGCCATCTGGTTGGCTAAAATTTGTGACAGAGACTCACAAATGTGTGCAGCAAGGCGCTCCATAGCCTTTTCTATTGCTCTTTCAACCACGTCCGCTATGGATTGGGAAAAAGCCGCTTCCATTGATGTATTACGGGCTGCTACACCGGCATATCCCTGACTCCTGTTCTGAATTTCAGCTAAGGCCTCTTTTCGGGAGCAGCGTCTACGATCTACAATTTCGAGAATGCGGATTTCTCTTGCCTTTGCAGAGCAGTTGGGATTGTCCGCACTGTGCGCTTCATCACAGAGACAACATTTTTCTTCTTTGCTTTGGCAATCACTTGCACTGTGAGGCTCACCACACATACGGCATCTGAGAGCAGATCTGCACCCTTTCATCGTGTGGCCATAGCGCCAGCATTTTACACACTGCAGGGGTCGAGGCGAAAGCGCTTCAACGCGGTAGATAAGAGGCCACGCCTTAATTTCCGTTGGTCGATTCGACCCAGCAAAAGTTACAATCACCGACTCGGTAGGGACTTTAGCCTTATCAATAACTCGCCCACACCTAAACACTGAAATTGCACCAGCCTCTGCAAACATCTCTAATACCTCCGACGGAGTCATGTTGACGTCAACACCACGCACAAGTCCTTTCACACATGCTAAGTGAGGTGGGATGAATGCGCTCACCGGATTGGAAGCGAACATAGAACACTTCAGTAGGTCCTGAACACAAAGCTGGTCAGACGAAAAGCAGAGGATACCTCCCCTGCCGAACTGGCGGACCTCCGAAATGGTCTGAAAGTGTGCTGTGGCGGCTCGCAGCTCCGCTTGTATTACTTTGGGATTCTTCATCCTTATGTTACCATCATGGGTTGGGACAAGGGCCACTGGAACAGAAGAGATGCCATTTCGCAAGAACAGGGCCACTGGTATCTCCTGCGGCGGAAGAGAAGCGGACCAGAGGAAAGCCCCTGGTCCAGGTGAGGAAAACGGCATGTCTGTTCTTACAAGCGCAAAAAGCACTCACTGATCGGCAAGAGCACTAAAGGAGCACTGAGCAAGATAAAAATTAAGCAGCAACCACAGAAACTTTGGCCACAACCCCCAGATCGAGGGATCGAGGCAGCGAAGGACGCTTCTTCTTTTCAGCCTCTCGCGCTGTTTATGCCCGCTTCTTTTTCATTTCGGCCATCTAAAGTTCGGCACATGGGCCTGCGACAAGTCAAACATTCGATGGAAAAGTGCCCCTCAAACGGATTTTTACGTGCAGAATATGTTGTGATGATGAACAACTGAAGCGACGCCTCAAGCTATGACAAATTAAAAAATTCACCGGCGATTACGATACTGCCTAATTCGCTGAGCGCAGCCTCGTGTTCGGGCAACGCCAGCTGTGTTTGAAGTTTTGACTATCCGCAGTTGTAGCAATGTAACATTCGTTACATATTGCCACAGAAACTGCCAGCGCTCGAGTGCTACGCACACTATATACTCTGTGCATTGCAGCTGTCGCGAACCAAGTGAAACGCCCACAGCCCCGTTACGACAAGCGAAGCCAGCCGCAGTGCACTTGCCAGCCCTGCATGCGCACGAGCGACAGAGGAAGAAAGCGAGGTTAGAGGCCAGTATCTCGTGATATCGACAGACTTCGCGTTCGCTCTCTTTCGTCCTCGTTCGCGCTATCGGTTACGCCGCCGACGCCAACGGCGATGCCGATCAACGCAGGAACGGACGTCTAAGAGCTGCGCTCTAACTGTCTTGAACCCCGTAGTGAATGGTTTTGAGAACACAAAAATGATACTGAGAATGCAAAGCAATCCCGACACAGTCAGTCAGTGAACGCTTTCGCACAAACATACTCGCCAATAAAAAAAGGGGTAATTTCTTGGTTGCCTACATATTGGTACCCTTCGACATGCCTGCTTATAAAAGTGCCGAGGAAACATTGTACGCAGTTTTGATTTATCAGTAAAGCGTTTTACTAAAAGTTCGGCCACCAATGAGCAACTCCATTACTCGTCCAGATTCATAACCGCAGCTTTGCACAAGGTGTAGTGGTAGCAAATGGTATTTGCTACCATCTCAGAATTACTTTCGGCCATCTTGAATTGAACTCACTGGCATACAATTAAAGTTTCCCGTGATAGCGTTAGCCTACTGTCTCCTGTGTGGCGCATGTTTTAACAAAGTAAAGTCTAACCCCACGCATTGCGTGTATCGATTTTACGCGACGCAGTCAACGAGGCGACCGTTTTCGCTTCGAGCCAAGAGTTACGAGGTGGATCGATGTCTTTGTGTAAACTGAAAAATAAATCTAGGGTCTTCCACTTACATATCTTCATTATGATATCGCGGGCACCTAAGAGACTAAAGTTACATTAAATTCTTTAATTTGGAAGTTGGACTCCTCTCTCTCTCTCTCTCTCTCTCTCTCTCTCTCTATATATATATATATATATATAATATATATATATATATATATATATATATATATATATATATATATATATATATATATATATATATATATATATATATAGGAGAGTGAGAGAGAAATGTGGGCCCCCGCCCCCTCCGGTAAAATGAAAACTCTCCGCCTATGCGCACAGGTATACACAGCACGAGCGCGAACTAACAATTGTCACAGTTGTTACTTCCTTGTGTTTGAGCAGCGCACTCATTTCGCAAACGCGGCCGCTGCAGCGAGCGAAGTGACATTTGTGCGCTCTTTAACATCAACGCAAACTTTCCCGTGAAAGCACAAGACGAACAGACCACCCCCATCAAGAGATAAGCGCGCGCGCGCGGGCGACGAACTCCTTTAATGAGAACTAACAGACAATAACGCCAAGGAAAGTATAGGGGGTGTTATCTGTAGTATTTAGAACATAAATGTGAAGAAAGTAAAGTGGACGAAAAGATGACTTGCCGCCGGCAGGGACCGAACCTGCGACCTTCGAATAACGCGTCCGATGCTTTACCACTGAGCTACGGCGGCGGTCATCCTCCCGTCCACTTTTTGGGGTATATATGTTGATTTAAACGTATAGAGTGTTAGTCAGCGCCAATCGCAGCCATGGCGGCGAGTGTAGAACACAGCATCGGACGCGTTATTCGAAGGTCGCAGGTTCGGTCCCTGCCGGCGGCAAGTCATCTTTTCGTCCACTTTACTTTCTTCACATTTATGTTCTAAATACTACAGATAACACCCCCTATACTTTCCTTGGCGTTATTGTCTGTTAGTTCTCATTGATATTATATATATATATATATATATATATATATATATATATATAGTAACGAGAGAAACAGAGACAACGCCTGTTCACTAGGCCGGCTGTTCTATTCCGAACCTCGTTCTTCTCCTCTTCGCGCATCCTGCTCTCGCGCCAGAGCCCCGTTGTGCGTTCTTCGTCATTACACTCGGCCACGACTGCGAGCGGCCGCAGCTGCCGACAGTGTCTCTGGTGGGCGGCACTGGCTGCATCGAGGTGGCCGATCTCGGCCACGCACTGACTTGGTTTGATGAGGTGCCAAACGTAGTTCAGGCGGGCGGCATTGACTGTGTCGCGGTGGTCGGTGTTGTATACGCCGTGACTTGTCCTGCTGAGCTGCCGAGCATTCCGGAGGGCGACATTGGCTGTGTCGGGGTGGTCGTTGAAGGCCTTGGTCACGCGGTGACTTTACAGGCTGAGCGGCAGGAAATGACGCTAGTGGATGATCCTTGTTGCGCGACCTTGGGAGAAGGTTCAGCGCTGCCGAGTCATCAGTGTCCATAACTTTAGCGTCGCACAGAGGTGACAGATGTGTGTGCAAGGAAACGTCTTGCGCTGGCGTCGCGGGAGCGTAACACTTAGATAGCAGAGGCATGTCTTCAATGTCTGCAGACGTGTTGGTCTCCCGGCCTCCATGGGCCTCCCGGCCTCCGGGGGGTCTACCCGGTTCCCATTCGGCGCAAGGTGACCATCTGCTGTCATGGGCTCGTTCGGCTTCTGGACTGCACGCGTGTCAGGCATTAGAGGAGCCGGAGTCTCCACGTTTCCAAGTGATGATGAGCTTGGGGTCCCCGTCATCGGCTTCGGTGGCCCGCAGGGGGTCTTGGTCTGGAGCAAGGTATGTCGTGAGGTGTGTCCAGACGCGCAGACTGAGGTCTGGACTGCGATGCCCGCCTTGCGGATTGCGTCAGTGTCTGTGGCGGTGCGTTCCGCAAAGCTTGCTGTGAATGAGGTGCCGGACACAGCTGTACCATCGCGGCAGTTCTCTTCAGGAACTCGGTACCTGAGAGTGAGCACGTCGGTGCAGGGCGCACCTGCACCGTCGGCATGATGCCCTTCAGGATCTCGGTCATTGAGGGAGGGCAGGGTGGTAGAGGCTTGAGCTGCCCTGTCTAGGCTGTGGGTCTGACAGCTCCCATCCGGGGTTGACAGTGGATCTTGAGCTAGGTGGTCGCAGGCATGAGATAGCGGGCGAAAAAGACTCATCAGCTTGGCTGACCATTCGGGCCAAGATCCTTGCCGGACGAGTTCGTAGGCATGCCATGCCTTGGCGGCATCGCGAAGGTGGTCGATGGCCACCACCATTCTGCTGGTCTGTCCAGGCCTCGCGTGCTCCACAGCGTTGACGGTCGCCACCCAATTTACGACGTGGTCCTGAAAGCCGCGGAACCTCCGGTATTTCGCAGGCAGCCGGCCATGGTAACATGCCAGGCGAAAATCCAGAGTGAGCCGACGCTAAGCAGGCCAGTTGGTAAGAGAGCTGCGTGAGGGCATACCGCAGCTCCTCTGCGGCTCCGGGTTGAGCCTCCTTCATGGTCTTGCGAGGCGGCGGCGGCCAAACGCGGCATTAGACGAGTGCAGTGCTGGCAAGGCGGTAGGACACAGCACGGAGATCGACGCTGCCAAGGCGTTCACCGTGACTCGGCAGTCGCGCCGATGTGGAATGGCGGACAGCTCGGCGGCGGTCTCGGTTGATCCGCCGCGGGAGCCAGTGGTGACGTCCGAGGAGTAGGACCACAGCATTCCTGGGCAACGGTAGGCCGTATACTATGTTGCGGCGCCGGGGTAAGCCTGCCCTTGAGCCACGAGGAGGCTGGACGCCGTCCTCGAATGGTGGTACAGGTGCTTCCGGCACTAGTAGCGAGATGGTAACATGCAGGCGAAAATCCAGAGTGAGCCGACGCTAAGCAGGCCAGTTGGTAAGAGAGCTGCGTGAGGGCATACCGCAGCTCTCTGCGGCTCTCGGGTGAGCTCTCTCATGGTCTTGCGAGGGGCGGCGGCCAACGCGGCATTGAGCGAGTGCAGGCTGGCCAAGGGCGGTAGGGGACACAGAACGGAGATCGACGCTGCCAAGGCGTTCACCGTGACTCGGAGTCGCGCGATGGTGGCGGAAAGCTCGGCGGCGGTCTCGGGCGATCCGCGCGTGGAGCCAGTGGTGACGTCGGAAGAGTAGGACGCGATCAGCGTACTCACAGAGGAGGGACCCGTGTCCGAGGGAGCTTGGACAGCACCCCTAAGCGGCTCGGGTGCCGATGTAGTGCCGATGTAGTGCTGAGTAGTGCCGTTGTCGCTGCGGGAAGCGGGGAGGGCATTTCCGGGCAAAGGTAGGCTGTGTGCTGTCTTGGCGGCGCCGGCGTAAGCCTGCCCTTGAGCCACCGAGGAGGCCTGGACGCCGTCCTTGAATGGTGGCACAGGTGCTTCCGGCCGTAGTAGCGAGACGGGCTGCATAATCGCTCCTTCGAGCGAAGGTCCGCAGCGCCGATGAGCCACGAGGACGCACTTACGGTTCATAGTTCGTAGACTGCGCCATTGTAACGACAGAAACAGAGACAACGCCTGTTCACTAGGCGGCTGTTCTATTCTGACCCTCATTCTTCTCTTCTTCGCGCATCCTGCTCTCGCGCCAGAGCCCCGGTGTCGTTCTTCGTCATTACATATATATATATATATATATATATTGCCACGTCCGCTCCTTCTTTTATTATGATGTGTTCGAGTTTGACCAGAAAGGACGGTTATCAACGCTCGACGCTGGCCGCGAAGCAGTGTTCGAGAAGCTTCACGGTTTTAGTAGATCGTTTTGTTAAAATTGCGCGCCGCACGCGAATGTTCCAGCTTTGTCGAGAGATAACGCCGCCACCAGCGATATTGCTGGAACGTTCCATAGCGCCTGTTTAAAAGCCGACGCGCTTGACCGCTTGTCAGTTGATCGACGGACGACGCCCTGTTCGCCGCTATCATTATAATAATAATATGGTGTTTAACGTCCCAGAAACACGATATGATTATGAGAGACGCCGTAGTGGAGGGCTCCGGAAATTTCGACCACCTGGGGTTCTTTAACGTGCACCTAAAGCTAAGTACACGGGCCTCAACATTTTCGCCTCCATCGAAAATGCAGCCGCCGCGGCGCGATTCGATCCCGCGACCTGCGGGTTAGCAGCCGAGCGCCATAACCACTAGACCACCGTGGCGGGGCTGCCGCTATCATTGTACAGCGTATATTGCTGTAGTTCTAGTTCTCAGTTTCCCGGCCACAAGTTCGGCCAAATAAACAGTTTCATCTCGGACGTGCTGACTGTTGCCTTCGTCGACGTCACGACCACGTGACATCTGGTGGAGGTGCTGCTTTTCCATGATCCGGACGCCCCGCGAAGCGAAGCGCTGACCCAAGCCCAAGCCGCGAGGAGGACGACGTCAAAGAAAACCCGGATCGTCGAGCAAGCCGCAGGCAAAAGGTCTACCGCCAGAGCACGGGCCTCTACCTGAAAACACCCGGCAAACAAAGATCCTGACCTCGACCACAGCGACGATGACAGACGCTGTGCCGCCCGCACCGATCCTTCTACGGACGCCCAAGGAGCCGCCAACCTTCCGCGAATCGTCGTTCGAAGACCCGGAAAGCTGGCTCGAAACCTACCACCGAGTCGCCGTTTTTAATGCCTGGACCAGCGAAGACAAGCTACGGCATGTCTATTTCGCTTTGGAAGACGCCGCTCGGACCTGGTTCGAGAACCAAGAGCGAAGCCTGACAACGTGGGACATTTTTCGCGACAGGTTCCTCACCACATTCACGAGCGTCGTCCGCAAAGGGAGGGCTGAGGCTCTGCTCGAGACCCGCGTGCAGATGCCGAACGAAAACGTGGCGCTCTTCACGGAAGAGATGACCAGGCTGTTCCGCCACGCAGACCCTACCATGCCCGAAGAGAAAAAAGTTCGCCTTCTCATGCGAGGAGTGAAGCAGGAGCTTTTCGCTAGGCTGATGCGGAACCTACCCAAGACCGTCCAAGAATTCTCTCGGAGGCGACAACCATCGAGAAGACGCTCGATATGCGCACTAGGCAGTACAATCGCCGCGCATTCCAAGACAGCGCAGCAGTTCACGCCCTCGGCTCCGACGACTTGCGCGAAACGATCCGATCCATCGTGCGAGAGGAGCTGCAAAAGCTCGCACCTTTTGCACAGCCCGAAGTGACGTCGATGCGGATGTTGTACGCGAGGAAATCCAACAGTCACTGGGTGTTCCTCAGGCGGCACCGCCGCAGCTGCAAGCAATGAGCTATGCTGCTGCAGCCCGACGCAACGCCCCCCCCCCCCCTCCTCGCCCACGTCAAGACGCCGCGCCGCCCCAGCAGTGCCTCCGCCAGGCACCACCGCCGCCACCACCGACGTCATACCGTCCGCCAGCCGGTCAGCGATACGCGCCGACGAAGACCGACGTTTGGCGCGCCCCCGACCATCGTCCACTCTGCTACCACTGCGGAGAACCCGGCCACACCTACCGCCGCTGCCATTATCGACAGATGGGACTGCGTGGATTCGCCGTCGACGCGCTGCGTCCACAGCAGGGTGAACGGCCACGTGACATCACCGACTATCTGGCACGAACGCAGTGGACCCCTCGAGGTCCTTCCCGATCGCCGTCGCCAGGCCGCTACGCCTCTCCCCAACGCCGACCATACACTGGCCCAACCGGGGCCGGTCACCTAGCCCGCATCCGGAAAACTAAGGGCAGCAAATGGAGTGCGGTTCCTGTACGACGAAATACCGAAGACCTTCCGCCGCCGACGCCGTCGCCACCACGAAGGCTTCAGGACACGACGCGAAACCCTGACGACGAAACCTCGCGGACCGAGTAGACCTGACGACGCAACATGGAGCAGCGGAACAAACCGACGTAGCCGTGACCCGACGCCACGACCTTACTGCAACGCAAGACGACGAACTAGCGACCTCGACGTTCTTATCGACGGCCACAGCATCACAGCCCTCGTCGACACCGGAGCCGACTATTCTGTCATCAGTGGACCGTTCGCCACGAAGCTGAAGAAAGTTAGGACAGCTGGGAAGGCCCCGAAATCCGGACAGCTGGAGGTCACCTCATAACGCCGGAGGGAGTCTGCACAGCGAGACTCACCATTAACAAACCGGATTTATCCCGCGAACTTCGTAGTCCTGCAGCGTTTCTCGAGAGATGTCATCCTTGGTATGGACTTCTTAGACCTTCATGGTGCAATCATCGACCTGAGGTCTAAGTCGATAACACTGTCCACGGAAAAGGCACTACCGCCGCATACTCCGCCAAGAAAGCACGCCTTGAATGTGCAGGAAGACCAGGTCACCATTCTCCTCGCTCCCGCGTCATCATTTCCGTCGGCACTCGGAAATCAGCAGACCTGGAAGGTGTTGTTGAAGGCGACCAGCACCACTTGATTAACCGCAAGATTTGCGTCGCAAGAGGAGTAGTAGAGCTGCAGGCAGGGAAAGCAACAGTTATGCTCACGAATTTCAGCAACGAGTACAAGCACGTGAGCAAAGGCACGACGGTCGCCTACATCGAAGAAATCGTAGAAGCCAGCAATGCTTTCGGCCTCACCGATTCTCCCGTGCCTACGCCGACGAATAAAGCGCCGCAACCAGCTTCGACTACAATCCCAGGCCTTCAGAAGCACAAACAAGAACAGCTCAAAACCCTGCTCTGCAATACAAGGACTGCTTTTTTCGTCGTCGTCAAGAATTCGCAGACTCCCGTGGCAAAAATATCGCATCATAACAGAGGAGGGAAACCGCCAGACCACTCCGTCAGAGCCCGTACAGAGTTTCGACGCGAGAACGCGCGGCCGTGAAGAAACAGGGTCGACGAAATGCTACGCGACGACATCATCCAGCCGTCGAAGAGTCCGTGGGCATCCCGGTGGTGCTAGTGAAGAAGAAGGATGGGACTCTACGTTTTGCGTCGATTATCGTCGCCTGAACAAAGTCACGAAGAAGGACGTGTATCCCCTTCCGCGGATAGACGACACCCTGGATCGATTACACAATGCAAAGTACTTTTCGTCGATGGACCTCAAGACCGGTTACTGGCAAATAGAAGTCGACGAGAGAGACCGAGAAAAGACTTTTTATAACACCAGACGGCCTGTTCGAGTTCAAGGTCATGCCCTTTGGTCTTTGCTTGGCACCTGCGACTTTCAACGGGTTATGGATACAGTACTGGCCGGCTTGAAGTGGCAGACGCGCCTCGTGTACTTGGACGACGTCGTTGTATTTTGCTCAAATTTCGACGAACACCTTCGGCGCCTTGAAGTTGTACTTCAAGCAATCAAGACCTCCGGACTCACATTGAAGCCTGAAAAGTGCCGCTTCGCGTACGAGGAGCTCTTGTTCTTGGGTCACGTGATCAGCAAGGATGGTGTTCGCCCGGACGCGCGGAAAACAGCTGCCATCGCTGACTTCCCGCCCACCGACAAGAAGGCAGTACGCCGTTTTCTCGGCTTGTGCGCCTATTACAGACGTTTCGTCAAGGAATTTTCACGGATCACCGAGCCACTCACGCAACTCACGAAGGCCGACGTCGAATTCAGGTGGGAAACGTCACAAGTTCAAGCATTTCAAGAATTGAAACGACGCCTGCACACGCCTCCGATACTTGCGCATTTCGACGAATACGCCGATACGGAAATCCACACCGACGCAAGCGGCGTAGGACTCGGCGCCGTCCTTGTGCAGAAGACCGACGCATTCGAAAGGGCAGTTATGCTAGCCGGTCGCTATCAAAGGCAGAAATCAACTACTCCACAACAGAAAAGGAGTGCCTGGCCATCATCTGGGCTACATCGAAGTTTCGCCCCTACCTGTACGGCCGGCCCTTCATAGTTGTGAGCGACCACCACGCCTTGTGTTGGCTAGCTAACTTGAAGGACCCTTCAGGTCGCCTCGCGCGGTGGAGCCTACGACTTCAAGAATTTGACATAACCGTCGTTTACAAGTCGGAAGAAAACATTCCGACGCTGACTGCCTGTCCCGCGCCCATGTCGACCCACCGCCGCAGGACGACATGGAAGATGACTACTTCTTGGGAACCATAAGTGCAGAAGACTTCGCCGAACGACAGCGAGCGGACCGAGAACTCAGGGGCCTTGTGGAATACCTCCAGGGCAGGACGACTGTTTTTCCCAAGGTATTCACGCGAGGACTGACGCGTTGTTCTTGCGCAACGGTGTTGTCCTTAAGAAGAACTTCTCGCCGCTTCGAGCCGACTCCCTTCTCGTAGTGCCCTCGGCATTGCGACCGGAGGTCCTCCAGGCTCTGCATGACGACCCGACGTCTGGACACCTGGGTGTTTCTCGCTCGCTCGCAAGATACAGTAAAAGCACTACTGGCCGCGCCTTGCCGCCGACGTAACTCGCTACGTCAAGACCTGCCGGGACTGTCAGCGACGCAAGACACCGCCGACTAGGCCAGCCGGACTTCTGCAGCCTATCGAGCCACCTCGACGGCCGTTCAAGCAAATTGGGATGGGCTTACTGGGGCCGTTCCCGACGTCCAATACCGGAAACAAATGGATAGTCGTAGCTACCGACTACCTCACCCGCTACGCCGAGACAAGGGCCCTCCCCAGAGGCAGTGCCGCCGAGGTAGCGAAGTTCTTCGTTAAGAACATCGTCCTGCGTCATGGCCCCAGAGGTCGTCATCACCGACAGAGGTACGGCGTTTACTGCTGACCTAACTCAGGCAATACTGAGATATAGCCAAACAAGCCACCGCCGGACCACAGCGTACACCCACAGACCAATGGCCTCACCGAGCGGTTAAACAAGACCATCGCCGACATGCTGACCATGTATGTCGACGTCGAACACAAGATTGGGATGCCATCCTTCCGTATGTGACCTTCGCATACAACACGCATGCAAGAAGAAACGACGCAAATGAAGCCGTACAAGCTGGTCTACGGAAGGAGCCGGCAACGACGCTCGGCGCAATGCTACCAGCCGCCACCGACGAAGATGATCTCGACGTGGCCCTATTTGCAACGCGCCGAAGAAGCTCGACAGGTCGCGCGCCTGCGCATCAAGAAGCAGCAAAGGGTCGACAGCCGTCACTATAATCTTCGACGACGCCACATGGAGTACCAACCCGGTGACCGTGTGTGGTTCTGGACGTCGATACGCCGACGTGGCTCAGTGAAAAACTTCTTCGGCGATACTTCGGGCCATACAAGGTGCTTCGACGTCACGGCGCTCTTGACTACGAGGTCGTCCCGGACGGCATTACGAACTCCCAGCGACGCCGCGCACGATCTGAAGTCGTCCATGTCGTGCGCCTTAAGCCGTTTTTGCGCGTTAGTGAACTGGGGACTCTACTTTTTCCTTTGGTATTGTAATTTATTTTTGTATGCACGTGTTTTTTTCCCTTTCCATATTCTGTTGCAAGCATCGGGACGATGCTTTTTCAGAGGGGGGCAATGCCACGCCCGATTCTTATTTATTTTGAGTGTTCGAGTTTGACCAACAAGGACGGTTATCAACGCTCGACGCTGGCCGCGAAGCAGTGTTCGAGAAGCTTCACGATTTAGTAGATCGTTTTGTTAAGATTGCGCGCCGCACGCGAATGTTCAGCTTTGTCGAGAGATAACGCCGCCACCAGCGATATTGCTGGAAAGTTCCATAGCGCCTGTATAAAAGCCGACGCGCTTGACCGCTTGTCGTTGATCGACGGACGACGCCTGTTCGCCGCTATCATTGTACAGCGTGTATTGCTGTAGTACTAGTTCTCAGTCTCTCAGCCACAAGTTCGGCCAAATAAACAGTTTCATCTCGGACGTGGTGACTGTTGCCTTCGTCGACATCACGACCACGTGAAAAAAGAAAAAAAAAATATATATATATATATATATATAAGGAAAGGAGGAAGAAAACTACGACTTTCGTTGGTTTGGCACTGTATATTTTCACTAACGTTTCGTCTGGTGGACCAGACTTTGTCAAAGCATATATATATATATATATATATTATATATTATATATATATTATATATTATTATATATATATATATATATATATATAATATATTGTAGAGAAGCCTTGGGACATGGTAATGGTTTACCCTCTCCAGCGCCTTCTAGTGGGTTGTCCTCTTTGGTTGCTTGAAAAGAACGCCGCTCGCGCAGGGAGTTCGTGCCTTGCCGTGACTGTCGCCATTATTGTCGTTGAGTGCTGTCTATTAAACACCTTAACAATTTGGTGGAGAGTACTCTGCTCCCATTAAATGCCCTGGAGCTCCGATCCCGTACCCTGCCATCTACCATGCCTCAAGACGCCGCCCAGCAAACGCCTCCTCTCGCAACGAGCACATGTCCCGGTGTCCCCCGTATACGCGATCCACCTATCTTCACTGGCGCCGATAGCACGACGTGGAGGACTGGCTCGCAATTTACGAGCGCGTCAGCATCCCCAACAAATGGGACGAGGAAGGCAAGTTAAGCAACTTGGTATTCTACCTCGCGGGCGTAGCAAGCTTGTGGTACAACAACCACGCGTCCGATTTTGCGACTTGGTCCGATTTCAAGACCGCCGTCATCAGCGTTTTTGGCCGCCCCAGCAGTTCGTAAGCTGCAAGCCGAACAGCGCTTACGTGAACGATCTCAGCAGGCCGGTGAATCGTCACAAGTTATATCGAAGACGTCTAGACTTGTGTAAGAAGGCCAACGGAACCATGTCTGAGTCTGACAAGATCCGGAACGTGATGAAAGGCATTGACGACGATGCCTTCACCATGCGGCTCGCCAAAAGCCCTGGCACAGTGGCCGAGGTCATAACGCTATGCCAGAGCTACGAGGAGCTCCGCCGGCAGCGTACGATGACCCGTCGCTCCCCATCACGCGACGCAGAGCTTGCTGGCTTGGCGGCAATATCTGACCAGGCCGCGTTGCTGGCCGAAGTCAAGTCGTTCGTGCGCGAGGAAATTGCACGCCAGGTCTCTCTCCTCGCCTTTGCCCACCCGCCGCACGTTAACAGTCGTCGACCAACCTTCTTCCTCCTCTCCGCCGAGCAATTGAACAGGAAATTGCGGAGGTCATGCCTGAGTACCACCAGCAACCTCGGCTCCTGCGCCCCAGAGTTACGCTCAAGTTGTCGCCAGGACGCCCCAAGTAATTCCTGCGGCTGCCCCAATGAGTTACGCCGAAGCCGCCGCTAGACCTCCGTTCTTTGAGGCGGGTGTGCCGGCTACATATGCTGACGCGTTCCCTCGGCCCGACTGCAGCCCGCCATGCAGTCATTCAGCAGCCGACCAGTCAATCGCGTCCTGCGACATGGGCGGGAGCTACCCCGACGAACCGATGGCGCACCCCCGACAACCGGCCCATCTGCTTTGCTTGCGGTTACGCCGGTCACGTGGCACGTTATTGTCAACGCGTGCAGCCGCCTCGAGTCGCGTCCTGTCACCAGCCAGTCAAGCGCGCATTCTACGACCCACCTCCACCCTGTCGCCGACGTCACGCCCACCACCAGCTACTCGCCGCTCTCCGTCTCCACGACGTCGATCACTGTCACCCATGCGGCCACGCTCGGTCGCACGAGAGCAGGAAACTAGTCGTCGCAGTCCAGGAGGCAAGGGCTGCGACGCTATCGAACTGTGAAAGCCCTCAGCGAAGTCCATCGGATGTAATCGACGTGCTTGTGGACGGTGTTCGCGCATCGGCCCTTATCGATACTGGAGCCGCTGTATCCGTTATGGACGCAAAACTTTGCCCTTACTCGAAAAGTGATGACGCCACTTTCTGGGATGTCCCTCCGTACCGCGAGCTCCCAGAGTATCCATCCTACAGCAGTATGCACTGCTCGCGTCGTCATTCAGGACGTTCTGTACGACGTCGAGTTCATCGTAATTGCGGCATGCTCTCACGACACATCCTGGGATGGGATTCCTCTCCCGACACGACGCCGTAATTCGTTGCGCACAAGCCGAAATCGAACTCTCACCCATTCTCATTTGACGCCGACAGAAAGTCCATCGGCAATGAGCAAGATCCTCGTCAAGACGATACGAAAGTGCCTCCAAACTCGTCAACGGCTGTGTCGGTCTACTGCGCGGTCTCTCCGACACCATTGCACTCCTTTCGCCGTCTGCCCGCGTCTGCACTAGGAAAGGGTTGCTGGTACCTTTCGCGACGTGCGAGTCACTCAGGGCAGCACCGCTATTTTTGTTACAACCCATCCCCGTGCATTGTTACGTTGGTTCGAGGGGAATGTCTCGGCAAAATGGAACCCGTTGAAGACGCACAAGTTTGGACGCACCCGATGACTCGCACTGTACCAGTTCCCGCACCATCAGTGCTGTTTCCACGTCTGATTTGTCACCTACTGATGTATTTGGTCCCTCCATTGCTGACAAACTTACGTCGGTCCAGCGTTCGCAGCTTCTGT